>NW_025395913.1:0-5036 GCF_016433145.1 Gracilinanus agilis | reverse complement strand
TGGTTCCCCTTTCTGAGTGTCCAACCCACTAGGAATCTTCGTGGAGTTGGTGGACGGCTTCATCTGGCGCCCATCGTGGATTGACACCTGAGAGGAAGACTGCAGTGCAGGACCCGGGACGGTCAACGGACCTCAGGTGGCCTCTGGGGTGAGTCGCTGACCACTAGAAAATGGGTCAGAAACTTTCTTTTCACACTAGTTACATACGATCCCTAAAATCTTTAGTGCACAGGCAAGGATACAGAGTACCAGAAGCTAAACTTCAGGCATTGTTTAAGGTGATTTTGAAATGTGATCCCAAGTTACTAGAAATAGAAGTACTCAATGTACGACAGTGGGACCAACTTGGACAGACTTTAAAGAAAGCGCAAGAAAAGGGACTTAGAGTTGCATCATCAGTATGGTTAACTTGGAAGGTAGTTAGAACAGCTTTAGAGGCAGAAACCATTCAAGATTCATTGTCCCAACCTGCCTCACTCTTAGACTTTCCTTCTAACCTGAATTTCGTCTATCTTGCTCCACCCATCCCTCTGATGACTTCTTTTCCTTCACAGAATCAAGCTGACTCTCAGCTTGACCTTCCCCTCAAGCCATCTCCTGAGCTCCAGCCTTCAAAGGCTGATCCTCTGATTCTGCTTATTGCTTCCACACTTAAGCTTACTGATCCTCTACCTACCCTAACCTCTCCACTTTCATTTGTTCCTGCTGACTCTATCCCTCCACCAACTTACTCAGTTTCTCTTAGAGCCCATAGGCTTTCTGACACTCAGTTTATTCCTCCTCCACCTCATGCAGCTTCTCTTGACTCTGATGAACTGACTAGTGCTCAGCCCACACCTCTTCTTCCTCCTTCTTCACTCAATACTAACTGCAGGTTTACAACCAGCCTAAACCTAGAAGAGAAAGCAGAGAAATCAGCTTCTCCAACAGAAATTAAAAATAATCCTGAGAATGCAAAAGTAAACTTAGAAAAGCAGAAAGATGTTGAATTCCAAACTCTTGAAGCTCTCAGGAATAGTGTCATTCAGTATGGTAATGCAGCCCATGACACCACGGCACTGATAGATGAGATTAGCCAGCAATCTCTACCACCAGATTTTTGGTATGAATTAGTTGGATCTGTGCTTAATGCCAAAGATTTCATAATATGGAAGTTATTGTTTCAGGAATTATGTGAGGAACAAGCTAGAATCAACAAAAAACACCATGTAGATATTGCCTATGATGAATTAACTGGCACAGGTAAATTTATAAATCTTACTAGGCAATTGTTATATTCAGAGCAAACCTTTAATCCAATTGGACTAGCTGCTCAAAGAGCATGGCAGATTGTAACTACAAAACACAATGCTACAGATTTCTTTGAGGAGACGACTCCTCACCAAGAGGCTATAAAAGCATGCCAAGACATAAAAACTTTAGACCACAAGAATCTGATGGCAGATCGATTTAAAAAGACAAAACCTGTCTGCTTTGCTTGGCACAAAACTGGACATTTTACAGGATCCTGTCCCAAATTAAAGTTGAAGTGGACTCATAAATTTTTCAAAGAGTGTCCCAAAGTACAGCATTGGGCCTCACCATATCTCCTGAGAACACAGACTAGGACAGCCACAACCAAACAGCATTTAAACTGTTTGGGGGGCCAGCCTTGAGCCCCTTAAAAATTCAGGGCACCAGAGATAAGTCTTTGATTCCCCAAAAACTTAACTCAGGTAAGAGTAGAAGCCTCATTTCTCAGGGACTAAAAACCTGCCCTGAGGTCATTGGTGAAAATGCTAAGGGAAAGATACTAGTCAAATCCAAAGCATTTCACATTTTTTCAATTGGAAATGACAAAAAACTTGCACAACCAATTCTATCTCCAAACAAATCTTTGCTAAATGCAAAAGTTAGTGTGAAGTCAAATTTAAAATTAAACATTTCAAATTTAAATTGGACACAACAAATTACTAATAAAAGATTGATTATGTTCTACATGAAAAGTAAGACATTTTCTGGTATTTTTCATATACCACAAGCTCTTTGGGAAAGAGATATTTTATCTGAAGTAAATTTTAGTCTAAATACTAGTACTATAGCACAAAAAGACTTTTCAATTAGACACGTGCTTAAGATCATAGCACAGACTTATAATAACATATGTGACTTATATGTTGTTTATCTGATTATTTGTTTAAAGGCTGAAAAAATTAAACTAATGCAAGATACAGAAACTGTTCTGTTGTTTCACACCACACAGAATGCAATCTTGCAAAGTCAAAAGGAAAATTTTATTTGCTCTCACAATCTCCATAGACCTCAGACTGAGAGAATTTCAAAGGCAAATGGCCTAGTAACCACTACTTTGCAGGAAACGGTTAATTTGTACTCAATATTACATCAGAGTGCAAAATTTTGTGAACCTCAATTTTCTATACAAGTCAGTGAAATTGATTGGCAATGCAAATCTTGTGCTCCTTATTCTGACACTCCTCAAGGAGGCGACTGCAAAGTTGTAAGACCTGAACAATTGTGGCAAAGGGATGCATTACAATATGCCTCTTTTGTAAAAATAAAAAATGGATATGTAATTGGAGATAATTACTCTCATGCTGTATGGGCGAAAGCTCAAAATGGAGAAGTATGCAATGTTGTTGCACAACTTTCAAATATTCTTGCACATTTGGCTATTCCAAAAAAGTTAAAAAATTGGAATAATAACGCTTATACCAGCAAGAGATGGGCAAAATTGGACAAATCATGGAACATCTCTCTTAAGGCTGGTATCCCAGGAAATTGGGAATTACCCATTGGGAAAAGAGCTAAAGGAAATATAAAAGCCCAAATTCAAAATTCAAAAGCCCAAATTCAAAACCAAAAAGGATGTTATCAGGCACTTTCTAACAAACCAGTTCCAAGAAAAAGACCCAATGAGTTTTTCATTTGGGGTCGAGATTGTGCTTCTATTTTCACAGGTATCAGGAATGCATGGAAGAAAACCAGAGTCATCAAGCATTCCCAGAAAAGACCAACCCAGAGAGCAGAGAAAGCAGATGTCTATCCAGCACTAACCGTAGGACAGCACAGCTACCAGATCCCAGAAGAACAGCATACGAACAAACAAGGCACAGCCACTGACTTGAGAACAGGTCTAATGAACTATCCACACAGATGAACTTTTTCATTAAGAGACAGTTTAACTGCAAAAGACTTATTAACTTGCTTACAGACATTTTATTCTAAAAGCATATGGGTATTTATTGAAGATCAACTTTTTACTTGCACCCAAAAAATTTAAATTGTATTGTACAATGTATATCTTGCAATTATTTTTGTTGGAATTGTTCCATGTTACTCAAATTTGATCTGAAAATTATTTTTCTATTGAAAGCATACAACCAATAATTCCAAAATCTCATTTTAACAATCCATTGTACAGAGATATTAGGGTATAATATTTAGGCAAAACTACAATATTATTGTAATATTGGCAGTTTCAAAATCTTACATTGGTTCGATTATTCTCTTATTATTGGTTCAATTATTCTCTTGCAAACAGAAATTGTTTCGATTCTCCCAAACACATGAGTCATAACAGCTTTTAGTCAGCTTTTATAATATGTATTTTCTATAGTTAGACTTGAACTGTTTTTGTAATTTCATAACAGTACATTGGATACTGTTCACTTGCATAAGAAATTGTTTCTATTGTCCTAAATGTATATATGTGTTAATTCTCTTAACCTGTTTATGCTATATTTGCAAAAAATATATATGTATATGTCTTTGCTAGAATTTAACTTGTATAAAAAACTATTTGGATAGAAATTGCTAAAACAAACAAAAAAAAAACCTACCTTTTAATTGAAAGACAGATGTAATGATTCAGCAACCAAATAGTATGTTATAATTTGGGAATATTTGTACTTTTGTATGTGCATCAATTGTTGTATTATCCTGTGTTGAAAAACCCTTTACCTGGTGCACTCACACTGTGAATTTGGTTTAGGAAACTGATCTTATTTTGAGTGAGAAACTTTTGGTTGGCTAAAAAACATTTCCACATGAAATGTGAGCCACCAGTCTAACATTTTTCATTGTTTATTTTATTTTTCATCTGTAATGAGACATTTGATTTTACATTTTTCTTTTCTTTCCTTTATTTTTCCCATTTTATTTTTTCACTCTACTTTGGATACTGATGTATGTGGGAATCAGTACCAAGATTTTGATTTTGTAGATTAAGATAATTTTTTATATATTGGCTCTATTTGTTTATCCAAAAGCTTAAGGATGTAGGAACCTGCAAGTATTTGGTAAACATCACGGGCCTAGTATGAATGATTATGTCTGATTTCAGAAGTAGGGACCGAGACAGAGCCTTTACAACTTGCCAGAAAGCCTAAGATCGAAAGAGACCTAATATCCATAGAAGACAGATGGATGTCGGTTACTAAGGTCCTGGTTGGAGGTAAAAGGACGCAGTGTTTTGACACCCTCAAACGCAGGTCGGACTTCTACCAAGTTTCCAACTAATATCTCAATGTGGCTGGCATCTTGGCTCCACCATCCCGAAAATCTGACATAAAAGCAGACAGGGAAATAAAACTTCCCTTTCGACTCAAACTAGACCCTTCTTTCACTTTAAAGGCTTGACAACTTCTTACACCCTTGATTGCCAATGGATAACATATTATATCTCCCACATGTTTGGGAAACTGTAAGTTTCACATTAATTCTGGCCTTCTTACATTTTCTGATTTGCAATTTTATTTTCCAACATTATTATTTTTTTTTAACAAGAATCTTTTGATTTCTAGATTTCACTTTGCATCTTTTTCAAATTTTTAATCCTCTTCCTTCAATCACAGTTTTTACTTTTGTCTTTGAGATTTTCACTTTTCCCTTTTCCTTTTAGAATTTTCCATTCTTTTTTGTTTTTAAATTCATTTTTTCCCACTCACTCTAATAATTTTTTTTCTTCTTTTTTTTTAAAAAAAGGGGGATATGTAGCAATCCAGGTATACATTAATTGTGATATTATTTTAAGAAGT
>NW_025395912.1:0-2368 GCF_016433145.1 Gracilinanus agilis | reverse complement strand
TAAATATGAAAAATGATAAAGGCTTGTATAAATATATATATTAGTATATTAATTAAAGCCATGTTGATAGATAAAATCATTAGACCACGCGCTTGTAAGCATTCAAAACTGCCGCCACCTCCATTTTGCCTCCTGTTTCCTCTCCATCGCCTACTCGCCAAAGAGACCACTCCCTCCTAACCCGGGAGATTTAAGCGCTCCCCTGCGTCAAGACGTCGGAAACGGAAACCAGTTGGACCATGTTGGATCACGGGAAATGTAGTTTTGATACATTTCCCAAATTACTTTTTACAATTCCCCGTGAGGTCCGGCAAAAAAAAAGGTTAGTCCTTTTTTCTTCGCTGGACCTGTAAAAATAGCAACTTCTAAATTTTTCAGGAATTTTGGGGATAAAAGAAATAGATGAACAAATGGTTAAAATTAGACGCATTGACAAAAAACCAATTTGGGGGGCTGTCCCCCACTGGCACAACAGTGTACAATTTAAAACAATACATACAACTCAATTTCAACTCCCCATAGTTCAACTGCACCCCAAAGTTCAAAGTTTGGTCTTCATGGTACAGTGAAGGCTTTACAGACATCTTCATAGTGTCTTCACCAAAACAAGTTCGTCATCTGGATTCTGGGGAGATGGCAAGATCCTTATCCTGAAATTATTCTCAAAAGAATTTAAACTTTACATTATAGATTACAAAACATACATTTTCTTCTAAGATTTTATATAATTCCCCGTGAAATTACTCCTAAAAGAGTTAAATAAATATACATATATTTTTACATTATCGAATTTTAAAAAACTTAACAGATATCCCCGTGAGATAATTCTTAAACACACCTTTTTTAAAAAAAAAAAGTACCTCAGGTCAGCTAAGGATGAGTGGCTGAGTCCTGGGGGTTATATGAATTCAATTGGCAAAATAAAAAGAATAAAATTCAAGAAAAAAAGAAGAAAACATTAACTTGTAAATGTAAAATGTGCAAAATCTAGGGAAAATAAACTTAGACCTTTGAATGAAGGTCTGATTAAAGTGAATTCCGCAGTGTGCAATTACCCATCCAGGGCCAGGACTTAAGGAAAATGTCTCTCTCTGATCTGACTTATCATCAGCTTTTTAGGGAAGTGAGCCAAGTAAATAACCAATCTTAGGTGCTTTCTAGGAATCTAAGTCGAGGGGACCCACGTCCTCTAAAGTTTTAGAAAAGACTGGGACTCCAGGACTCAAACCCCAACTTCAAGCCCTAATGTATTGGCATAGAACTGCTATTTTGCAGATCTTAAGTCAGTCAAGTCTCTGACCATGTGCTTTCTTTAGCACTATTAATGGCTTTCATATTCCCTTCTGGAATCAGAGAGGCATTTAATCACAGTCCTATAGGCTCAGGTATTTGCTGTAAAATCAGAAAAAGGATAAATAATGATTATATATGTACTTCCAGTACAAGATGAGAAAAAGGAAAAATCAATTTCTCTCATTAAAAAAATGTTTTAAAAATCAAAAATATATATATAGCTTAGAACTAGAAGGGTTATGTTACCCAAATGAGACTTTCTGTGAGAGAAAGTGGGTTTTACAAAATAGCAGATTCACAATGCGCATTCAAATAGAGTACCATTATTTCCAATAGCACATTTTAAAACAATAAATGATGTTCAAAATCATATACTTGTTACAACTTTTAACCCTTGGCAAATGCTGTTATTGCTTCCATAGCAAAATGTGATATTTAAAAAAAAACCTTCTGGTATAATCATCCTCAGATAAGAATATACAGGAGCTCCTTGGCTTCCTGTTTTAAAAAAAAATCCTGGATAGGAATGCTTCTACCCATTTAAGGCAATAATATCTCTTATAATAAAATATATAAAAGCTTTATCCTTTAAGACAACAATTCTTAAGGATTTAAAGTAAAAGTTAAAAAATATCTCTTGTAAAATTACAAGGTAATAGTCAAAGCATGGAAAACTTTCAAGGTTCTTTGCAATTACCAAGACAGAATAAATTTTAAAGACATGTGCTCTATAAGATGTTCATAGGTGATACATATAACCACATTGTTTCTCATACAGTAAGCTTTAAGTAAATTAGGAAATATAATAACATCATAAGCAGAAACTTCATTAGTGTAAAATGATTCAGTGCAACAGGAAAATCAACGATATAAGCAAGATTAATTTACAAAACTAATTAACAATATACAGTAAGATACAGCCTTTTTAAAACAGAATTAAAGCTCATTCAGTTCCGAGGTTTTAAAAGTTCACCCCTGATTTCAATTTAAGGTTCTTTTGATTGAGTTCTGCTGAGTTTAAGGGGTTGTTTTTTTTTTTTTTTTTTTTTTTTTTTTTTTTTTTTTTTTTTTTTTT
>NW_025395911.1:0-2453 GCF_016433145.1 Gracilinanus agilis | reverse complement strand
ATGGCTGCAACATGGAAAATGGCAGGTCAAGACCCCGTATCTTGCAGGAATTCCACCCTGCCATTTTCCATGTTGCATGGCCTCCTGCCTGGGTCTCCCGGCTCTCCAAGGAGGCAAATATCTGAAGGGAGGGCCCAGATCGTGCATCTGCTTCTCCTCACTGCCAGACCCCGGATTCAGCTTACCCCTAGGCTCCATTGAACGTGGCTATAAATATTCTTTTCACAACACACTATTTCCCGGTTTACCCTGTAATTTCCCCAGGAGAGGGGGCCTAGAAGCTACCATTTATTAATAATCCTCCTAGAATAATAAGAATACTCCCGTTTTATAGATGAGAAAACTAAGGATGAGAGGGTTCTCCAAAGACACTAGACATCAGATCAAAGGAGTTAGCGTTGCCAGGAACCCTAGAGAGGCTCTTCTATTAAAGAGAGAAGAAAACTGAGCTTTAGAGATTAAGCGGTTGGCCCAAGGTCACGCCCCTTTGGGATCTGAACCCAAAGCCTCTAACTACAGACCCTGTCTACCTTACCATGTTGCTTTTCCCAGACAGTGACTGCTCATCACTTCTCTTTGCTCATCTCTCAACCCAGAGGGTCCCTGGATCTCCAGGGGCCCCTCCAGGCTGGACAGTCGCCTCCAGCCGGTTCAGGGCAGAGGGTGTGGGCAACAGGCAGCGGCTCCTCTATTCCTGGCATCCTGGCAAGGGCAGGCCTCGGAGGCAGGGGCCAGCGTGGCCCTGACACAGATCTTGTCATTGCCTCTGCCTCCTCGGGCAGATGGCGTTCCCCTGGCTCAGGGCATCGTTTCCCTTCCCCCTCACAATAAGGATAAAGCCAGAGAGCGTGGTGTGTGGATGAGAACACAGAGCCAGGGGATGCTGCAATTCAGCAGCAAGCATCCATCACTTTCAGCCCCTGTTCTGTTTGTTTCCTGGCTGAAAGGCAATCAGATGTGGCCCCTCCTCCCCGGCCTGGCTCCCACTCTTTACAGAGTCCACCCCACTTCCCCCTCCACACACACCCAAGGCTCCCTCCACACCTGCTGGCAGACAACACCTGCAGACACTTGATTGAAGCTTCCTGGAGGAAAAAAAAATGAAATTGCATTTTTCTGCCCTGATATTCTTAATATGCAGGCTCCTATCCTTGGGGGCCTTGGCAAAGGTTGCTTCCAGTCCTCCTCCCCCAGAATCTCTGAATCTCAGCCTCTTTTTGAGCTGCTATTAAAGGGGCCCCAGCCTTTTCATTAATGGAAGATTATTTTCCCATTTCCAAGATCAGAGTAGCCAAGGCAGACACTAACAAAGTATCCTACTCAAATAAGGATTGTGGCATGTTAGAGCTAGAAGAAACCTTGGTTTAACCCTCTCATTTTATAGATACAGAAACTCCAGAGTGGATTGTTGTGGGTGACACAGATAGTGGAAGGAGCTTAGCATTAGGACATCTCCAAACACCTAGCTCAGCATCTTTCCTACTGTTCCCTAGGACTTTTGGTCACATCCTTGTTTATTCCCTATTCACCAGAGAAGAATGAGAAACTTCTGTCAAGTCTCAGAGGGCTCCTGGCTGACCACTCTAAAGGAGAACTTTGATCCACAATTGAGGGAGATTTATTTATTTGTTTGTTTATTTTTAAAAAGTTTTTTCCATGATTCATTTTCTGTCCCTCCCCTCTTCCCACCCTCCCAGAGCTAAAAAGCAATTTCACTGGGTTGTACAAATGTTATCACTTGATACCTATTTCCATATTCATTTTTGCTATAGAGCAGTCTTTTAAAAACAAAACTTCAATTCATATACCCATATATACAAGTGATAAGTAATAAGTCATATGTTTTTCTTCTGTGTTTCTGCTCCCACAGTTCTTTCTCTCAGTGTGGATAGCATTCTTTCCCATAAATCCCTCAGTATTGTCCTAGATCATTGCTTTGCTGCTAGTAGAGAAGTCCATTACATTATATTGTTCCACAGTGTTTCAGTTACTGTGAACAATGTTCTCCTGGTTCTGCTCATTTCACTCTTCATCAGTTAGTTGAGGTTCTTCCAGTTCATATAGAAATCTTGAGGGAGATTTCTAATGGAATTGTCTCATTCCTTAATCTTCCTACTCTCATATGGAGACCAAAGTTGGATGTGGGATGATGCACAACCCTCATCTCCAGAGTCACAGTCATAATTGTGATGGGTTTGTTTAGCAGTGAATACCAAGAGAAAGAACATTGAAGGGGCAGCTAGGTGGCTCAGTGGATGGAGAGCCAGGCCTAGAGATGGAGAGCTAAGGTTCAAATATGGCCTTAGACATTTCCTAGCTGTGTGATCCTGGGCAAGACCTTGTCTAGCTCTTTACCGCTCTTCTGCCTTGGAACCAATGCACAGTATTGGTTCTAAGACAGAAGGGAAGGAAGGAAGGAAGGAAGGAAGGAAGGAAGGAAGGAAGGAAGGAAG
>NW_025395910.1:0-3046 GCF_016433145.1 Gracilinanus agilis | reverse complement strand
AGGGTCAAAACACTAGTCACATTAAAGAGAGAAGAGGAAAATACCATAAAAGCTGACCCAAGTATTTCAAGGATATGTAAAACAGAACAGACCCAGTTCCTTCTGCTTTCCAGTTTACCATCTATTTAATAAGGAAGACCAATACTATGGAACGTCCTTGGCCTCTGAATGTCTTTTTTTTTTAAACCTTTACCTTCCATCTTGGAGTATTGACTCCTTTACCTTCCATCCATACTTGGAGTATTGACTCCTTTACCTTCCATCCATACTGTGTATTGACTCCAAGGCAGAAGAGTGGTAAGGGTTAGGCAATGGGAGTTAAGTGACTTGCCCAGGGTCACACAGCTAGGAAGTGTCTGAGGCCAGATTTGAACCTCTGATATTTAGGCCTGGCTCTCAGTCCACTGAGCCACCCAGCTGCCCTCCCTCTGAATGTCTTAGGACAATTTTTTTTGCCATAAGTAAAAGCCAGGATGACTTATCCAATGGAGAAAATGGTTTTTTTCCTACCATAAATTGCTTTAAAATTTTCCCAATTTTTCTTCAGTTACTGCAATAAGGAGGAGAGCAAACTACTGGCACTTGCAGGAATGGAGGGCAAAGGCTGCCAGCTGTTCACTGCCTTGCCTCCCTCATGGAGCTAATTGAAAGGCTTGGGCAATTTACATGCTGCTAAATGAGAGGGACATGATGGGAGATGGGCTTAAAAACAGTTAGACCAACCTAAGTATCAACCAAACTTGGGGAATTTCCATTGAGTAGGAGTGAAGTGATCAAAAAAAAAGAGTTGAACCCCAACAACTAACTCTCTCTCTCTTTTGTGCTGAAGGGACATGACTGTGGACAACAAAAAAGCCGATACTGTGCAGATTAGCCCAAGTTATATTTTGGCTAGTGGAATCCCACCAAAGAGCAATAACAATGGATAGGTCTTTCAGCAGATGGCAGAAGTTGGATCTGAGTAATGGACTGTGGTGTGGAAACTGTCGATCTTGAGTACAGTAATAGAAAATTGTTGGTGCCAGCCAAGACACTTCACTCCACTGCTGGGAAAGGAGGTAGGAAGACACAGATTCTATTGGCCCAAGATGGCAACACATTTCCCTGAGACATGTGAGACTTGTGCTTGATGTGTTCAAAGGAAAGTGGTATTCACTCTAATAGCTTACTTGGAGAGTACATGCAAAACTTTGGAGTTTGTGCAAATAAACTTTTTTTTAAATCCTTACCTTCTCTAGAAACACAGAAGAAAAACAACTGCTTGATCTCATGGGTGGATGGGGACATGACTGGGGATGTAGACTCTAAGTGATCACTCTAGTGCTAACATTATTAATATGGAAATAGGTCTTGATCAATGACACATGTAAAATCCAGTGGAATTGCACGTCAGCTATGGGAGGGGAGTGGGGAGAGGAGAGGGAAAGGACATGAATCATGTAACCATGGGAAAATATTCTAAATTAATTAATTAAATAGAAATTTCAATTAAAAATTAAAAAATAAAACCCTTACCTTCTGTCTTAGTATCAGTACTGTTTATTGGTTCCAAGGCAAAAGATCAATAAAGGATAAGCAATGGGGGTTAAGTGACTTGCCCAGGGCCACACAGCTAGGAAGTATCTGAGTCCAGATTTGAACCCTGGATCTCCCAACTGCAGGCTTAGCACTGTATTTGCTACCTAGCTGCCCCCATATAGATCTTTTAATCTCTGGAAGGTGATAGGAAAACTAGAAGCTCTACGTGAGTGATGACAGAGCATACATACACAGGCATGCCCAACCAGGAATCAGAAAGTTTCTCCACTGGCTAAGGTGAGGGAAAAATGCTTCTCTGTATTTGGTTTTCCTGATAGAGAAAGAAGTGTTTTACTGGTTTCTTTCTTTAAACGGTAGTGAAGTGACACAGTAGATAGAGTGCCAGACCTAACATCAGGAAGATTCATCTTCCTAAATTCAAATCTAGCCTCAGACACTTACTAGTTGTGTTATCCTGGGTAAGTCACTTAAACTTGTTTGCCCCAGTTTCCTCACCTGTCAAATGAGCTGGAGAAGATGGCAAACCATTCCAGTATCTTTGCCAAGAAAACTTCAAATGAGATCACAAATAATTGGTGATGACTGAAAAAAAGAGACTTTCCTTAAATGTTAGGTAATTTATTATTTATTCAGCAAGTTAATAACTCTCCTTGAACATTCTAATTTCTCTGGGCATTGGACATTGGAGATTACGTGACCTAATAGTTAATGCTTGGACTGACCATCCTAATCCTCTGCTCAAGGAATCTCAAGGGTTCCCTATTACCTCTGATAAAATGCAAACTCTCTTGTCTGGCATATAAACCCTTCATGATCTGGCTCCAAGTTATTTTTCCAATCTAACTGCACATTCCTCATCTTCATACTCTTGATGTTTCAGCCAGACTGGGCTATTTGCTTTTCCTTATGCATAATATTTTATTTCTCATTTCTGTGCCCTTGCATAGGGTATCCTTCCCTCCCTCACCACCTTGCCAGGAATTCTCTCCCTCTTTTCTCCTGGTTTCCTCAAAGGTCCCTTTCGAAACCTTTCATGATTCTTCCCATTGTTATTGTTCTTCTCACCCCATTACTTGTACTTATTTTGTATTTACTCATCCATATACATGTTGCTTCCTCCCCATAGACCATAATTTCCATGAGGGCAGAGATGATTTTAATAGTAATAATGATAACTAGCATTCACATAGTGCTTTAAGGTTTGCAAAACACTCTACATTATTTTCATGACCCTTACAGATCTTCTGCCTTAGAATCAAGAGTATGGATTCCAAGACAGAAGTAAAAAAATTAATCTAGCTTAGGTGGCACTCAGGAGTAATGTGGGTCAAATGGGGCACTGGGGTTATGTGTTTGACTTCTAGGCAGATGACCTTAAGGGTCTATGATCTCATGAGTATCTGATTTGTCCCTCTTCATTTCAGGAGTGACTGAAGCCTTGCCGTATCCAAACAGAACTAAAACAATCCTTCTGTAGAAGAAGAAAGAAATAGGCTTTCTGTATCTA
>NW_025395909.1:0-4558 GCF_016433145.1 Gracilinanus agilis | reverse complement strand
TACTCTCAGTGTAACCAACCTGGAGAGGGAAGAGTAGCTATACTATCTATTGGGACATAAAACTCTTATCTAACCCTTCTGAGAAAGTTAGAAGGGATAACAAAGGGGAGCAGGGGAGTGGGGAGGTCAAAAAAAGAAAGGGGAGAAGGGGGAGGGAATTCATAAGGCCTTTAAAAACAAAAAGAGGGGGAAAAATAAGGGAGGGGGTAGAAAGGGAAGTTAATCAAGGGAGGGGATAAGGGATAGCGGCTCAATAGCAAACCACTGGTTTAAAAGGAAAAAGTATAAGGAAAAAGGGGGTAGGAATAGGGGAGGATTTGAAAATGTCAGCAAATGCACAACTGATGATTATAACTCTGAATGTGAATGGGATGAACTTGCTCATAAAACAGAAGCAAATAGCAGATTGGATTAGAAACCAAAATCCCACCATATGTTGTCTACAAGAAACATATGAGGCAGGTGGACATACACAAGTTTAAGGTTCAGGGTTTGAGCAAAATCTTTTGGGCGTCAAATGAGAAAAAGAAGGCAGGAGTGGCTATTATGATTTCTGACAAAGCCAAAGTAAAAATAGATATGATTTAAAAAGACAGGGAAGGTCATTACATCCTGATTAAAGGCAGTGTAAACAATGAGGAAATAACACTGCTCAGTATGTATGCACCAAGTGGCATAGCACCCAAATTCATAAAGGAGAAACTGGCAGAGCTCAAGAAGGAAATAGATAGTAAAACCATACTAGTGGGAGATCTAAATATTCCTCTGTCAGATCTAGATAAATCAAACCGAAAAATAAATAAGAAAGAGGTAAGAGAGGTGAATGAAGTCCTAGAAAAATTAGATTTAGTTGATATGTGGAGAAAAATAAATAGCGACAAAAAGGAATACACCTTCTTTTCAGCTGCACATGACACATTCACAAAGATTGACCATGTTATAGGGCATAGAATCATTGCAAACAAATGCAAAAGAGCAGATATAATAAATGTAACCTTCTCAGATCATAATGCGATAAAAATAATAATCAAGTAAGTGTCCTTCAATTGGGGAATGGCTGAACAAACTGTGGTATATGCTGGTGATGGAATACTATTGTGCTAAAAGGAATAATAAACTGGAGGAATTCCATGTGAATTGGAAAGACCTCCAGGAACTGATGCAGAGTGAAAGGAGCAGAGCCAGAAGAACACTGTACACAGAGACTGATATACTATGGTAAAATCGAATGCAATGGACTTCTGTACTAGCAGCAATACAATGACCCAGGACAATCTGGAGGGATTTATGGTAAAGAACGCTATCCACATTCAGAGGAAGAACAGCAGGAGAGGAAACACAGAAGAAAATCAACTGCTTGAATACATGGTATGATGAGGACATGATAGGGGATCGAAAGTACCACACCAATGCAACTATCAACAATTTGGAAATAGGTCTTAATTAATGACACATATGTTAAAACCAGTGGAAATGCATATTGGCCAGGGGAGGGGGAATGTCGGGTGGGGGGGGTGAANTACCACACCAATGCAACTATCAACAATTTGGAAATAGGTCTTAATTAATGACACATATGTTAAAACCAGTGGAAATGCATATTGGCCAGGGGAGGGGGAATGTCGGGTGGGGGGGGTGAAGGGGAGAGTAAGATCATAAATCTTGTAACCATGTTAACTTTTCTAAAAATATAAATATTAATAAATGTTTAAAATTTTAAAAAAAGATTAAATGTTACTATATAATATTAATTAATGATAATTAAGAAGTCCTTTACCTTTGATCCTCAGTTCACCTTCCAAAATTGAGAAGTCCCTTAGAACCCCTGGTTTTCCATAGCCTTTGACCTGGGGTTCTCAATGAAAGATACTGCCAGTATGGAAGACATTGTTATAATATGACCTGACCCAGGCAAAAGGAAGTAATTAAGAGAATGGTGCTTATTTTTGAGTTTGGAAAGAGAGAATCATGAAGCCTGAGATTCAAATTCTACCTCTAACATTGTCTATGTGTGTGACCCTGATCAAGTCACTTAACTACTAAAGTTCAGAGTAGCTATGTATTTAAAATATTTAGAAAACTATTTTTTTCTTGGATTAAAAGCAAAAACAAAACAAAACAAAAAAGAGGGTTAATGAAGTAAGGCTCTTTGAAAGCTTGTTATCCTGTTACCAGAATTCCAATGGTCCACCCAGTCCAAAAGCCTCATATGGATCCATCCTCCTGTCTTTTCCCACGTTTGTTCACAGTTTCAGATTCAGCTTTTTTCAAGTGCTACAAAGTCCTGATTTCTCTGTGGCAGCTACCATGAGAAATAAATTTACTCCTGAAGACGCCCACAGCAAAAGAAGAATTGAGGTTTGAATTAGTGCTTTGCCTTAAATCAAAGCCTGTCTTGTGTAATTACTGCCACAAGTGAGTTAAGGGAGCTCATCAGCTGCTGAGCTATAAAGTGTTCTGTGCTCAAGCTGGCTGGCAATCCTCCCACACTGTTCTTTCTGAATTAGGGCAGCTCCAAAGTTCTCTATGAAACCTTTGGAGTGGCTGGAGATAGAAGAGCTTCAAGACAGGAGACAGTATGGTACAGTGGACAGAGCACTGAACTTGAAGTCAAAAGATCTGTGTTAAAATCCTGTTCTCTATCACTTAAAGCCTGGGTATTCCCAGCACCATTTATTCAATATCTCTAGGCCTCAATTTCTTTATCTGTAAAATAAGTGTATTGGATTAGTTGGCCTTTGAATTCTTTCCAGCTCTTACATCTTATGATTAGTGGTGGGTTAGGAGGGTGGACTAGAGCAGATGCCTTTAATAAAACAAATTCTCATAAAAAAAAACAGTAATAAAAAAGATTTTAGGCAGAAATGAGTTCTCTGGGATACAAGAAAGCTGGTAATAAATCTTACTAAAGGATCTCCTGAAAGGTTAGTTGTAGAAGGGGTTGGCAGTTAGGTCACTCAATGGATAGAAAGCTAGTCCTAGAGATGAGAGTACCTGGGTTCAAATCCAGATTCAGATACTTCCTAGGTGGATGACTCCAGGCAAGTTATTTAGCCCCAATTGCCTGGGCAAATCACTTAACTTTTATTGCCTAGCTCTTACTGCTCTTCTGCCTTAGAACCAATTTTGATTATGAGTCCAAAGGCAAGGGCTTAAAAAAAGTTAGCCATCATTCCCAAATTCTCCATGACACCATAATTATAGAGATTAGCAGATGGAAGGAGCAGCTGCTAGGGAATAAGATGGCCTACCCCTGTTATCATAGGGAACAAATGCATAAAATATTGTTTGTCCAGAAGGCAAACAATATTCCTAGGAGAGGCTCCCTCAAGTGGAACCTTTGGTCTTGCTGTGATCTTCATGGGTGTAGTAACTAAGCTATCACTTATATATTCACACAAATCAGTAATCAAATCTCCATTGGTGCCACCTCTGATCACTCAATCAACAAGAATCATCTGTTTCACACCACCCGAGTCGCAGGGGAATTTTTTTGTCAAGTACAAAAATTAAAAAGGCCTTGCCTTCAAAGAGCCTGTTTGTTGAGTCTGTTGAAGTCACCTCTGTGATGTCACAAATGGGATAAGAGGATACAACAATAACCTGTTAGAATACATTTTTCTCTTTTTTCCCTTCTTTTTTTTTTTGGAGACAAAAAATCATTTTAATAAAATTTCACTAATAAATATTTCATTTCTCAAATATATAGGAACCTGAGCCAAATTTCTACAAATAAGTATCATTCCCCAGTTGACAAATATTCAAAGGATATAAAGTTTTCAGAAAAAGAAATAAGCTAGAGGTTCCGGGTTAAGATGGCAGCAGAGTAAGGAGCAGCTCTTAACCTCTCCTGACCAAAACACACAAAACTCCTCAAGGGGACATAAAAACAAGTCCAGACGAATGGAGGAACCCCACAACAGGGCACAGCGTGGAAGGTACGTGGAATCGGGGCATTTCCATGCTATAAAGGGGTGAAACAGCTCTCACTAAATCTCTGGCTGAGCAACCACCCCACCCCCACCTCCTCCACACACACCATCTATAGCACCGAAGCCAACTAAAAAGAAATAGAGCAAGTTTGGGGCACCCATCAAGTCATTGGCAGCTCCGGGGCCTGTTCCTGAGAGCAGCAAGATTTAGGACCCCAAAACCTAAAGAACACACACAAACTCTGAGCAAGGAGCAGGGTGCAGAGAACGGACACAGGGCATAGAAAACAGCTCAGGGCGCAGAAAGCGGCTCAGAGCGCAGGCACTGGTGGAGGTGTGGGTGGAGGCAGACACAGCCACGAGCTAAAGCTATGAAACCCTGAGTGGGGAACCAGTGCAGACAGGTATACGAATGTGGAAGCAGCGCCCTGAGACTTGTAAAGAAACCTCCAGCAGAGGATCAAGCAAGGGGGCCCACCAGGGGGCTTGACCTTGGAAAAAACCAGAACTCAGACCTCAGGAGCAAAAAGACTGTGGACAGACCCTGAGCGCGAGGATAAACCTGAGAAGCTGCTGGGCTAACGATGGCTACCCAGTCTCAGGAAGTTCACAAGAGAAAGATTAAC
>NW_025395908.1:0-2940 GCF_016433145.1 Gracilinanus agilis | reverse complement strand
TCACGGGAAATGTAGTTTTATACATTTCCCAAGTTTCACTTTTTACAATTCCCCGTGAGGTCCGGCAAAAAAAAAGGTTAGTCCTTTTTTCTTCGCTGGACCTGTAAAAATAACAGCTTCTAAATTTTTCAGGAATTTGGGGATAAAGAAATAGATGAACAAATGGTTAAAATTAGACGCATTGACAAAAAACCAATTTGGGGGGCTGTCCCCCACTGGCACAACAGTGTACAATTTAAAACAATACATACAACTCAATTTCAACTCCCCATAGTTCAATCAACTGCACCCCAAAGTTCAAAGTTTGGTCTTCATGGTACAGTGAAGGCTTTTCAGACATCTTCATATGTCTTCACCAAAACAAGTTCGTCATCTGGATTCTGGGGAGATGGCAAGATCCTTATCCTGAAATTATTCTCAAAAGAATTTAAACTTTACATTATAGATTACAAAACATACATTTTCTTCTAAGATTTTATATAATTCCCCGTGAAATTACTCCTAAAAGAGTTAAATAAATATATATCTTCACATTATCGAATTTTAAAAAACTTAACAGATATCCCCGTGAGGTAAATCTTAAAACACACCTTTTCTTCTGAAAAAGGGTACCTCAGGTCAGCTAAGGATGAGTGGCTGAGTCCTGGGGGTTATATGAATTCAATTGGCAAAATAAAAAGAATAAAATTCAAGAAAAAAGAAAAAATTAACTTGTGAAATGTAAAATGTGCAAAAATCTAGGGAAAATAAACTTAGACCTTTGAATGAAGGTCTAATTAAAGTGAATTCAACAGTGTGCAATTACCCATTCAGGGCCAGGACTTAAGGAAAATGTCTCTCTCTGATCTGACTTATCATCAGCTTTTTAGGGAAGTGAGCCAAATAAATTAACCAATCTTAGGTGCTTTCTAGGAATCTAAGTCGAGGGGACCCACGTCCTCTAAAGTTTTAGAAAAGACTGGGACTCCAGGACTCAAACCCAATTTCCAAGCCCGAAAGTATTGGCATAGAACTGCTATTTTGCAGATCTTAGTCAGTCAAGTCTCTGACCATGTGCTTTCTTTAGCACTATTAATGGCTTTCATATTCCCTTCTGGAATCAGAGAGGCATTTAAATCACAGTCCTATAGGCTCAGGTATTTGCTGTAGAATCAGAAAAAGGATAAATAATGATTATATATGTACTTCCAGTACAAGATGATAAAAAGGGAAAATCAATTTCTCATTAGAAAAATGTTTTAAAAATCAAAAATATATATATATAGCTTAGAACTAGAAGGGTTATGTTACCCAAAAATGAGACTTTCTGTGAGAGAAAGTGGGTTTTACAAAATAGCAGATTCACAATGCACATTCAAATAGAGTACCATTTTTCCCAATAGCACATTTTAAAACAATAAATTAATGATGTTTAAAATCATATACTTGTTACAACTTTTAACCCTTGGCAAATGCTGTTATTGCTTCCATAGCAAAATGTGATATTTAAAAAAGAAACCTTCTGGTATAATCATCCTCAGATAAGAATATACAGGAGCTCCTTGGCTTCCTGTTTTAAAAATCCTGGATAGGAATGCTTCTACCCATTTAAGGCAATAATATCTCTTATAATAAAATATATAAAAGCTTTATCCTTTAAGACAACAATTCTTAAGGATTTAAAGTAAAAGTTAAAAAAATATCTCTTGTAAAATTACAAGGTAATATTCAAAGCATGGAAAACTTTCAAGGTTCTTTGCAATTACCAAGACAGAATAAATTTTAAAGACATGTGCTCTATAAGATGTTCATAGGTGGTACATATAACCGCATTGTTTTTGATACAGTAAGCGTTTAAGTAAATTAGGAAATATAATAACATCATAAGCAGAAACTTCATTAGCGTAAAATGATTCAGTGCAACAGGAAAATCAACGAAATAAGCAAGATTAATTTACAAAACTAATTAGCAATATATAGTAAGATACAGTCTTTTTAAAACAGAATAAAGCTCATTCAGTTCCGAGGTTTTAAAAGTTCACCCCTGATTTCAATTTAAGGTTCTTTTGATTGAGTTCTGCTGAGTTTAAGGGGTTGTTTTTTTTTTTCTAAAAGTTCAAAGTTCTGAGCAGTTATTGGGGTGAATATTTCTCCCCTGAGTTCAGTTTTTTAATCACAAGCAAGTCTCAATAGGCCATTCGGCCCCATTAAGGGTAAACGCGAGTTGCTAGGTCCAGACCCTATTGTCCACGTGGGCTCGGGGTTAGTGGAGAAAAGCTCAGGAAAATACCCACGTGTAGAGTCTGTGTGGGTGTTGCCTAATTAGGTCTTTAGAGAAAACACGTGGAAGGCTAGAATGCCTCCTATAAGAAAGTAGAGAGAAAGGGGAATATACTACCCAAATGGTTTGCATCAGAGCTGAAGCAGTCTCTGGAGGTCTCGATCTCAGCAAAGGCGGCAGGTCTGGGTTCCTTCCCGGAAATCTCAGGTTCTGGAGCTCGGGGTTGAAGGCTGGAAGTGGTCAGGATCAGCAGCAGCAGCAGCATCAGCAGCAGCAGCAGCAGCAGCAGCACATTGGCTGGGCTCCGGCATTTTAGTTTAAAGCCAAAAGCCCGAATCGGCTGGCCTGACCTCCCTCCCAAGGTGGCTTGGGCTGGACTGGCCGGCTGAGTCCCACTGGAGGCAAAAACGTGCTCTTGCATTTAGCAAAAGCATGGCAAGGAAAGTCACTTTCCTTTTTTAAAAAAGTGCTCAAAAGAGCTGAGCCAGATGGCCAAAAAGCAGACATGGCTATCGTTAGGCTATCTGGAAGATTCGCTTCTGAGACTCTGGGTCCCAGAGCCGCATGGCTTTTTCCTCTTAGGCTATCTAGAAAATTGAGAGTTCGAATTTCGTCCCTTCGTGGTCGCCAAATTGTTAATATGAAAAATGATAAAGGCTTGTATCAATATATAAATTATT
>NW_025395907.1:0-3732 GCF_016433145.1 Gracilinanus agilis | reverse complement strand
GATGCTGGTGTCCTCAAAAGGACTAGGAAAATTAAAAATAGGGGCTAGTTAAGGAGAAAGATAAAGAGTCAGTTTTGGATGTGATACATCCTGTTTTCTAATCAGATTGCCCTGTCTGCCACTTCCATTCTCACTAATCTTGAATCTTTCCCTATGTGCTAGTTTCTGCTGAATTTTTTTAAACTATAGTAATTTCTCCCTCACCTTCAGATAAGTTCCCTTGCTCTTCATATATCTTCAATGGCTTTCACACTATATACCTCCTCCCATTCATTTCTAAACTTGAGAAAGTAACTTACAATCAATGCCTCTACATTCTCTCCTCTGACTCAATTCCAAACCCTCTGCAGTCTGTTTCCTGACACCATCATTCTTTCCAAAGATTCCCAATGGCAAGTCGATGATCTCTTTTTGATACTTATCTTTCTTGACCTCTTTGTAACTTTTGACATCCTGAATTTCCCTCTTCTGTTAGATTCTTTATACGCTCAAGGTTTTCAGGGCACTGATCTCCCCTGCTTCCCTTCCTACACATCTAACAATGCATTCTAATTTTCCTTTCCTAGACCTTCCTCCAGATCATGCCCATTAACCTTGGATGTATCCCAAAGCTCTGTTTTGGGCTTTCTCTTCTCCTTTTATACTTTCTTGATTAATGGTCTCATCAGTTCTCAGGGATTCATTGATCATCTCTATGCAGATGTCTAGGCAGCTATGTGATATAGTGGATAAAATGCTGGGCCTTGAGTTAGGCCAAAGGCTACGTCACAGAAAGTTAGGAAGGCATGAGTTTAAGCTCAGCTTTAGACAGTTACTAGATGTGTGACACTGGGCAAGTGACTTAAACCCTGACGGTCTCAGTTTCTTCATCTGTAAAATGGAGAAAATAATAACTTCTACCTAATAATAAAGGGTTGTACAAAGATATTCATAGTCACACTCTTTGTGGTGGCAAACAAATGGAAAATGAGGGGGTGTCCATCTATTGGGGAATGACTACACAAAGTGTGGTATTTGATGGTGATAGAATACTGTTGTGCTATAAGGAATGATGACTTCTCTATGAACAAGAATGTCCTCCATGAATTGATGCAGAGTGAAATGAGCAGAACCAAGAGAACATTGTACACAGAAACTGAAACATTGTGGAATGATCAAATGTAACTGACTTTGCTACTAGTAGCATTGAAATGAACTGAGTCAAGCCAGAGGGAATTATAAGAGGGAATGTTATCCTCATTCCTTGGATGCAATAAATAAATGAAAAGAAAAAAAAAAAGATATTTTGTAATTTCTATGTTAATTTGTATATTTAAGTTGTATATGAATGTGTAGACTATGTATATTCTATAGTTTATTGTATGTAGTATATTCTATATAGCATTCACAGTTACATTTATATCTATTATGCATAATAGATATTCATGTAAATTCTAACATGTACATAGAATCACTATTTTGAAAGGACTTATAAAGGATAAAGGTCTTATATGGCCTGTGGTTGCCAGAAAAAAAACCCCACTGTTTCTGTATTTTAGGATAAGGATTCTTAACCTTGAATTCATGAACTTATTTTTTAAAATATCATGATAATTTTATTTAAGTATAACTGACTTTCTTTCTAATCCTATGGATTTCCTTCATGTATTAATTTCTTTTTTATCTGAAATGGCCTATACATTTCATTAGACTTCCAAAGGAGTCAAAGACACAGGGGGAAAAAAAGGTTAAGAATCCTGTTCTAGAATATCTGGAAAACATTCTATCTATTCCTTAATCTCCTAAAAATAAACAACAAAAAAAAAATCTCCTCAATCTTTCTGGGTAATGCCAATTCTAGTATTTTCCAGATGTCACAGGTTGAGAAATCCATCTTACCTGATTTCCTAAACTTAAATTTAGATTTCCCATCAAAATGTCTTCACTCTGTCAAATGTTATTTGAATGCCCTTGTGGGAGTCGGGGCTGAATTATCTCAATTTTCCATTAGTAGATGATCATGGGCTAATATGAGGTAATGCTAACTACACCAAAGGGTAATCAAAAGAAACCAGGAACTTGCTTCACTCCTAAAGTTATAAAAATCATTATTTTTTAAAAAGTAAATCTTCATGGTAAGGAACCCTTATTTCTAGATATGCGTAACTTACTTTCTTAAAAGAAAACAGTTTAATGAGATAGTCTTATCATCTAAAAATTACCCTCATGCTGTGAAGGGTCCATATTTTCAGACTCTCTTTGCAGACAAGGATCTATGTAAAAAGTCTTTTCTTTATAACATGTGATCTCATTTCCTTTAGGTACACATATAGGTACATTAGATGTGTTTGTTGAAATAGAAGTTCTACTTATTCCTTTACACTTCCAGGGCTCTTCACTTCTCTTTCCCAAGTCAATTGCATTTCTTCTTGTACGCAATTTCTCATGTTCTTTATCAACCTTTACTGAATCCTCTGAAAAGGAATGAAAGGCACAATGGCTATATCTTATAAAGATGTATTTGTAGCTATTTCCTAATATTGATGGTTTTGCAAAAGGTACTTTGACAATGAAAGAAATCTTCAGTAGAAAGGGGCCTTAACCTTTTCATGCCATGGTTTTCTCTGGCTCTTTTCTCACAATGATAATTTAATACGTAAAATGACATGAAAGGGAATACAAAAGAAACCAATTGCATTGAAATATGCATGTAATTTTTATCCTCTCCCAATTTATTAACCTGAAGAAATCTATCCATAAACCCCAAGCAAAAAAAACCCCATTCAGTAGGTGATAAGTGTATTTTTTGGTAAAGTAATGAGCACATAATGTTGGTTGCATCAAAATAACAAAATATGCATCATCTAAAGTGAAAAAAGCAGGAGTAATAGTCATGATACCAGACAAAGCTCAACTAAAATAGAGGAGGCAGTTGGGTGGCTCAGTGGATTAAGAGCCAGGCCCAGAGACAGGAGGTCATGGGTTCAAATCTGGCCTGAGACACTTCTTTGTTCTGTGAGCCTGGGCAAGTTAGTTCACCTCCATTGTCTTGTCCTTACCTCCCTTCTGCCTTAAAATCAATAGTTTTAAATGAATAATGAAATAAATAATAAATAAAAATTGATCTGATAAAAATAAGTCAGGAAATTATATCTTGCTAAAAGGTAATAAAAACAATGAAGTAATATCAATACTAAAAATTATGCAAAGCATCCAGATTTCTAAAGAAGAAACTAAAGGGACTTATGAAGGAAATAGATAGTAAAATCATGCTAGTGGGGGACCTCAACCTTAATCTATCAGAATTAGATAAATCAAAGCAAAAAATAAATAGGAAAGAAGAAATGGTGGTAAATGAAATGTTAGAAAAATTAGAGTTAATAGATATCTGGAGAAAACTGAACATGGATAAAAAAGAATATACCTTCTTTTCAGCAGAACTTTTTGAGATCATAATTTGATAAAAATTATAATTTATATGGGTTTGTGGAGAGGAAAATTTAATATTAACTAGAAAGTAAATAATCTATGTCTTCAAATGTTATGGGTCAAAAAACAAATCATAGAAACAATTACTGATTTCATAAAAAAAAATGACAATGAGGAGACAACATATCAAAATCTATGGGATATTGCCAAAGTAGTACTCAGGGAAAAATTTGTATTTCTGAGGGTCCATAAGAACAGAATAGAGAGGGGGGAGGTCAATGAATTGGGCTTGCAACTTAAACAATTAGAAAGAGAACAAATTAA
>NW_025395906.1:0-2519 GCF_016433145.1 Gracilinanus agilis | reverse complement strand
CTGATGCAGAGTGAAATATACAGAATTCAGGAGAACATTATACACATAAGCCGAAATATTGTGGAATGATCAAGTGTGATAGACTGCTTTTAACAGCAGTGCAATGATCCAGGACAATCCGGAGGGACTTATGACAAAGTATGCTCTCCACCTCCAGAGTGGGAGAAGAAATGCAGATGAAAACATGATTTATCTCTTATTTATTTGGGTATATGATTTGGGGTTTTGGTTTTATAAGATTGTTCACTTATAAAAATGAATCATCTCAAAATATGTTTTGTATGATATACATGCATGCATATATATCCCAGAAAGAAAAAAAAACCATTAACAGAAATTCAAAAGAAATAGAAACACTAACATTGTGCCAGGGATCTCTCTGTCTTGGACTACATGTCTTCCAGTCAACTTACCGAGTTCCTTTCTTCCAGATTCACTAACTTTTTGATTTGCCAGCACCAGGCTATGGGGGCATCACACACATCATTTGCACACGCCAACTCTCAGGCTCAAATAAGATTAGTTCATTCATTCATTCATTCATTCATTCATTCATTCCCTTGTTTATTTGACAACCAGTTATTAAGCTTCTGTTACAAGCCTCTGCTTGGAGTAAATGCAAAGAGAGTTTAAAAATGACCCTTCCTACCTCACAGGTTACAAAAAGAACCATAAGACAGGAAGCTGGACGGATCCTTAGAGGTCATTTGGTCCAACTCCATATTATAGATAAAAAAGAAAATGAAGCTCAGGGAAATGAAATGATTTTTCCTAGCTCATATAACTAACAAGTAGAATAGGTGGGAGTCAAACCCAGATCCACTTGGGTGAGTGTGGGGGAAAGAATGAATGTTAATTCAGCAAAACAATGAAATATGGAGGAATGATGAAGAATGATCAATTCCTTATATATTGATTAATTCCCAAATTATGAACCTGTAACATTATAAACTACAAATAAAAAATGAGTGAGGAAGCTTATTTATACAGCATATTTGGTGACCCCATTGAAGTTGGATGCTAGGAATAATGATTATAGAGATGGTTATTGTAAATTAAATTGAATTTATAATGGCCTTTTTGATCTCCTTAGGTTTTAGATCTCCACCTCCAGTATACCTTGTGATGACTTTATTCTTACTCTTGCTCTACCTCTTGAGGCATGGAAGGAGCTGAGCTGAGCTTCTCTGGTCACTTCCAGGGGCCCAGCACTGAGGCTTCAGTGCTTTGAACTGTCCGAACAATCCTCTTACTGGTCCCTGAATACCTCCCTTTTGTCCCATGATGGGATTGGGTTTAAGAGAATTGGCCATTGAGGAGAGCCAACTTTGGTTTTTGCTCTCTTCTTCCTCTCTCTTGAACATGGTGTGGAACAATTTCTCTGGGAATTCCTGGGACAGGCATAGGAGAGGACCCCGTCTCGCCCCCGCAGCTAGGATGGCCACTTCATGTGACAACCCATCCTTGGGCTCAGATAACTGAGTTTGTGTCAATATTTCAACGTTGGCTGCCTTTTCTTCTTCTAAGCATCGGTGACCAAACAGTGATTCTGAGATGGGTGTTTCCAGCACCCCGATGCATTCGAGTGTTCGGGAGCTCCTGGGTCCCTCAGGCCTGTCTGCACCCCAAAGGGGACTCCCTGCCGTTGTTATACTCTTTTTTGGAAGAAGAGATGAGCCTCTACAGGGGATCAGCCCAATTCCTATCCTGGCATTTCAGAGACATGGACTGGGAGGTGGCTAGTCCAGAGCTTTCTTCAAGCCGTCCCCCCTCTCCCACCAGGGCTTTGAAGGTAAGAGTGTAACGAGCCAGAGCATAGGAAGAAAAGTAGGAAAAGAGTCTTTCTCTTTAGAGGCGAGGATCCCCCAAGGCTGGACCTGGTCCATGAGTATAAGCCTGGACTTGGGACCCTTGAGAGGGACGGGGCATCCCCAGATCACCCAGGTTGGACCTACATGCTGTTATAGGCCCATAGAAATGTGTGCATACATACATACATACATCTATACACATATGTGCACACAGAGATGTATACTTAAACACACACGTATGTTCTGATTTGCAGCACCAGGAAACGAGGACATCACACGCATCATTTGCACATACCAACTCTCAGGTTCAAATAAGATTAGTTCATTCATTCATTCATTTATTTGACAACCATTTATTAAGCTCCTGTTACAAACCTCTGCTTGAAATAAATATATGTATGTGTGTGTGTGTGTGTGTGTGTGTGTGTGTGTGTGTGTGTGCACTCTCTATTAATGCTATAGATGTGTGTGTGTTATTTCCTGCTCCATTGTTAAAATGTAAGTTCCTTTAGGACAGAATATATTTTAATTTTTCTTTTGTAGTCCCAGCTAGCACACAGTAGGCACTTAATAAATGTTTATTGATTGATCCATTCTTTCCACTGAGTATCTCAAAATCTTTATCTTTTACAACAAATAACATTCCTCTTGTTCTATAAAGTGGGAAACAGAGTCCCAGAGAGGGAAAGATCAAAGAATGGAGACTGA
>NW_025395905.1:0-3087 GCF_016433145.1 Gracilinanus agilis | reverse complement strand
TGTAAAAAGTGGATTTGGGAAATGTATAAAACTACATTTCCTGTGATCCAACATGGTCCAACTGGTTTCCGTTTCCGACGTCTTGACGCAGGGGAGCGCTTAAATCTCGTGGGTTAGGAGGGAGTGGTCTCTTTGGCGAGTAGGGCTTCCAGGAAATGGGAGACGGTATGGAGGCGGCAGTTTTGAATGCTTACAAGCGCGTGGTCTAATGATTTTATCTATCAACATGGCTTTAATTAAAATACTAATTTATATATTTATACCAGCCTTTATCATTTTTAATTCTTACAATTTGGCGAACCAGAAGGTCGAAATTCGAACTCTAAATCTTCCAGATAGCCTAACGATAGCCATGTCTGCTTTTTGGCCATCTGGCTCAGCTCTTTTGAGCACTTTTTTAAAAAAGGAAAGTGACTTTCCTTGCCATGCTTTTGCTAAATGCAAGAGCACGTTTTTGCCTCCAGTGGGACTCAGCTGGCCAGTCCAGCCCAAGCCACCTTGGGCGGGAGGTCAGGCCAGCCGATTCGGGCTTTTAGCTTTAAACTAAAATGGCGGAGCAGAGACTGTGTCTCTGCCGCTACTCTCTGCTGCTGATCTCCATTCCTACTGGCTATCTCCTGACTTGATCTCCATTCCTGCCGCGCCGAAAGCCTACAAGCCTGCCAGCGTTCCAGTCCCTGTGATCCCCGATCCTGACTGCTGATCCTGACCGCTTCCAGCCTAGAACCCCGAGCCCCAACAGCGATGACCTGCCACCTTTGCTGAGATTGAGACCTCCAGAGACTGCTTCAGCTCTGACGCAAACCATTTGGGTATATTCCCCTTTCTCTCTACTTTCTTATAGGAGACATTTCTAGCCTTCCACGTGTTTCTCTAAAGACCTAATTAGGCAACAACCCACACAGACTCTACACGTGGGTAGTTTTCCTGAGTTTTTCTCCACTAACCCCGAGCCATGTGAACGGCCTATTCAGACTTTCTTGTGATTAAAAAACTGAACTCAGGGGAAGAACTTTGAACTTTTAGAAAAAAAAAAAAAACTTAAACTCAGCAGAACTCAATCAAAAGAACCTTAAATTGAAATCAGGGGTGAACTTTTAAAACCTCGGAACTGAATGAGCTTTATTTCTGTTTTAAAAAGACTGTATCTTACTGTATTTTGCTAATTACTTTTGTTAATTAATCTTGCTTATTTCATTGATTTTCCTGTTGCACTGAATCATTTTACGCTAATGAAGTTTCTGCTTATGATGTTATTATATTTCCTAATTTACTTAAAAGCTTACTGTATCAAAAGCAATGCGGTTATATGTACCACCTATGAACATCTTATAGAGCACATGTCTTTTAAAAATTTATTCTGCCTTGGTAATTGCAAAGAACCTTGAAAGTTTCCATGCTTTAAATATTACCTTGTAATTTTACAAGAGGTATTTTTTAACTTTTACTTTAAATCCTTAAGAATTGTTGTCTTAAAGGATAAAGCTTTTATATATTTTATTATAAGAGATATTATTGCCTTAAATGGGTAGAAGCATTCCTATCCAGGATTTTTTTAAAATACAGAGAGTCAAGGAGCTCCTGTATATTCTTATCTGAGGATGATTATACCAGAAGGTTTCTTTTTTAAATATCACATTTTTCTATGGAAGCAATAACAGCATTTGCCAAGGGTTAAAAGTTGTAACAAGTATATGATTTTAAATATCACTGTTTATTGTTTTAAAATGTGCTATTGGAAATAATGGTACTCTATTTGAATGTGCATTGTGAATCTGCTATTTTGTAAAACCCACTTTCTCTCACAGAAAGTCTCATTTTTGGGTAACATAACCCTTCTAGTTCTAAGCTATATATATATTTTTTTATTTTAAAACATTTTTTTAATGAGAGAAATTGATTTTTCCTTTTTATCATCTTGTACTGGAAGTACATGTATAATCATTATTTATCCTTTTTCTGATTCTACAGCAAATACCTGAGCCTATAGGACTGTGATTTAAATGCCTCTTTGATTCCAGAAGGGAATATGAAAGCCATTAATAGTGCTAAAGAAAGCACATGGTCAGAGACTTGACTGACTAAGATCTGCATAATAGCAGTTCTATGCCAATACATTAGGGCTTGAAATTGGGTTTGAGTCCTGGAGTCCCAGTCTTTTCTAAAACTTTGGAGGACGTGGGTCCCCTCGACTTAGATTCCTAGAAAGCACCTAAGATTGGTTATTTACTTGGCTCACTTCCCTAAAAAGCTGATGATAAGTCAGATCAGAGAGACATTTTCCTTAAGTCCTGGCCCTGGATGGGTAATTGCACACTGTTGAATTCACTTTAATTAGACCTTCATTCAAAGGTCTAAGTTTATTTTCCCCAGATTTTTTTGCACATTTTACATTTCATTTCACAAGTTAATTTTTCTTCTTTTTTCTTGAATTCTATTCTTTGTATTTTACCATCCTTAGCTGACCTGAGGTACCTTTTTTTAGAAAAAAGGTGTGTTTTAAGAATTACCTCACGGGGATATCTGTTAAGTTTTTTAAAATTCGATAATGTAAAAGTATATGTATATTTATTTAACTCTTTTAGGAGTAATTTCACGGGGAATTATATAAAATCTTAGAAGAAAATGTATGTTTTGTAATCTATAATGTAAGGTTTAAATTCTTTTGAGAATAACTTCAGGATAAGGATCTTGCCATCTCCCCAGAATCCAGATGACGAACTTGTTTTGGTGAAGACACCATGAAGATGTCTGAAAAGCCTTCACTGTACCATGAAGACCAAACTTTGAACTTTGGGGTGCAGTTGATTGAACTATGGGGAGTTGAAATTGAGTTGTATGTATTGTTTTAATTGTACACTGTTGTGCCAGTGGGGGACAGCCCCCCAAATTGGTTTTTTGTCAATGCGTCTAATTTTAACCATTTGTTCATCTATTTCTTTATCCCCAAAATTCCTGAAAAATTTAGAAGCTGTTATTTTTACAGGTCCAGCGAAGAAAAAAGGACTAACCTTTTTTTTTGCCGGACCTCACGGGGAATTGTAAAAAGTGGATTTGGGAAATGTATAAAACTACATTTCCTGTGAT
>NW_025395904.1:0-4020 GCF_016433145.1 Gracilinanus agilis | reverse complement strand
CTATCTATCTATCTATCTATCTATCTATCTATCTATCTATCTATCCATCCGTCCATCCATCCATCTATCCATCCATCCAACCTTGTATTGCCTACTTCACAGTCTTTTATAAAGAGCAAATGAGAACTTTGTAACTATATCATATTCATGCTTCAAAAGATCCCTTCCTGGGTCTAATATTTTATGCTCCATACTTCATTAAGTCTACATCAACACAAAACTGATCAGGAAACTTCTGAGAAATCTAGGTTTGATTAGATATAAGGAAAAGGGAGAAACACAGTTAACTTAAATAGGAAATCTAAGCCAAAGTAACGGAAATTTGTTTTTGTCTTTTGTTGGAGCTATATTTCTTTAAATTCTTCATCTTTAATGTCTTGACACATACCTCATTCTGCTAAAAACAACAAAATATATTCAAAAAACAAAACTTGGCTGCCCCTGCTCTGTTTGTTTTTTTATCAGTTAACCAATAATGCATATAGTGTTAAACATGGCTAGAGTCCTTGATGAGAGAGAAGTCTAGTTTTCCAACTTTGTCACTAATTCACTCTGTGAATTTGGGCAAGAGTAAATCATTTCAATCTAGATTTTTGTTTCTTCACCTGTAAAATGAGGAATAAATGGTAGAATAGATAATTTTTGGATCCCTTTCAGTGCAATAAAGTCAATGAATTTATAGCCTTATATGTCTTTAATCTTATTTTCAAGACATAATGTCATGATTTCTTTCATTGGGTGAACTCACTAGTCCCGTTCCCATGAAGTAAATATGAATTTTATTAGTTGCTTATTGTGCACACTCTCTGATTGAAGATCCATTCATACTGGAAAGTAATTCCAGGTCTCAAATATTAGAGTCAAGGTGGTCTTAAGTTACATTGCTATACTTAAGGTACCTTGAAGGCATAGAGAAAATTGGAAGCATAACAGAAACAAACCCAGAATCAGAAGATACGGTTTTGAGTCTCAGCGTGAATAAATACCAAATAACATGACCTCTAGAAAATAACTTCTGATTTCTGTGGTTTAGTTCATTCATCTGAAAAACAGAGATGATAAAATTTATTCTTAAAAAATTTGTGATAAAATAAATGACAGAGGAATACAGTAAAATTTTAAAAGTTTTTGCATAAACAAAATCAGTGCAATTAATGTTGGAAAGGAAATAACTGAGGAAAATGTTTGCTTTAAGTTTCTCTTTTAATGGCCTAATATGCAATAAATATGAGTAACAATTCAAATATATAAAAACAAGAAACATTCTCCAACAGGTAATGGCCAAAGTATATGAATAGGCAATTTCCAAAAAAGAAATACAAACTCTTAATAGCCATATTTTTTATAGTCACTCATAAATATGTGTAAATTAAAACATTTCTTGGGGCTAACCTTATACCAACCAATTTGGAAGAAGAAAAAAAGAAACTGGAGGAATGAATATGAAAAAAATGCACATTAAAATCACTGATGATGAAAATAAATATGCCCTTTTACCCAGGTATACTACTACATCTAGGTCTACCCCAAAAAGGATGAGAGAGTAAAGGCATTTGTATGTACAAAAACATTTATAGCAATTCTTTTTGTTATAGCAAGGAAATAAAAATTAAAAGGGAGTTTTTGCCTTATGCTTCCCAAAATCAAGTCTCCACTTCAATTTTTGACCAGCCAAATGTGTAATTTCCCTACTCCCTCTTTGGTTTTCAGCTCTATTTTTTTTTAATTAAAGGAATTAGATTAGGCAATGAGGAAACATACTTATCTCTCTTTGCAGATGACATGATGGTATACCTAGAGAATCCTAAAGAATCAACAAAAAACTAATAGAAATAAATAACAACTTTAGCAGGGCTGTAGGATACAAAATAAATCCACATGTCTCAGTAGCATTTCTATTTGCCACCAACAAAGTTCAACAGGAAGATACAGGAAAGGAAATAATATTCAAAATAACTCTCAATAATATAAAATACCTGGGGATATACCTAACAAAACAAATCCAGCACTATATGAACACAATTACAAAATGCTTTTTACACAAATAAAGTAAGACCTAAACAATTAGAAAAACATTAATTACTTATATATAGGCCAAGTCAAGGATAATACAAATGACAATCCTACCTAAATTATCTATGCAGTGCCATACCAATAAAACTACTAAAAATAATTTCAAAGAACTAGAAAAAATAATAACAAAACTCATCTGGAAGAATAAAAGGGCAAGAATATCAAGAGAATCAATTTTAAATGAAATATCAAGAGAATCAATTTTAAATGAAAAAAAGGAAGTCCAGTGTACCAGATTTCAAACTATACTATAAAGCAGTAATCATCAAAACAATCTGGTACTGGCTAAAAAAACAGAGTAGTGGATCAATGGAATAGGTTAGATGATCAACACATGGTAATTAACAGCCATAGCAACTTAGTGCTTGATAAACCTAAACATCTAAGACTTTGGGGTAAGAGATTATTATTTGATAAAAACTGCTGGGAAAACTGGAAACCAGTAGGGTGAAAACTAACATCATCCCATACGTTACACCAGAATAAAGTCAAAATGGATGCTTGATCCAGAAATAAAGAGTGATACTATAAACAAATTAAGGAAACATGGAAAAGTTTACTTGTCAGACTTATGGATAAAGGAAGAATTTATGACCAAATAAGACATAGAGAACATTAGAAAAAATGAAAGGGACAGTTTTGATTATATTAAATTAAAAGGGTTTTGTACAAACAAAACCAGTGCAACTATGATTAGAAGGGAAACAACAAATTTGAGGGGAAATTTTACATCAAATATGAGTGAAAAAAGGCCTCATTTCTCAAATATATAGAGAATGGAATCAAATTTATAAGAATAGAAATCATTGCCTGTCTATGTCTAGAAATCATTCTCCAATTGAAAAATGGTCAAAGAACATAGGCAATTCTCAAATGAAAAAAAATGAAAGTATCTATAGATATATGGCAAAATGCTCCAAATCACTATTGATTAGAGAAATGAAAATTAAAACAATGCTGAAGTAACACCTCACATCTATCATATAGGGTAATAGGACAAAAAAGAAAATGACAGATGTTGGAAGGGATGTGGGAAAACTGGGTCACTAATACACTGTTGGTGGAACTGTAAACTGACACAACCATTCTAGAGAACAATATGAAACCACATCCAAAGGGCCATAAAGCTATGCATACCCTTTGACCCAATTATACTACTACTGACTCTGTATCTCAAAGATAATAAAGGAAGAGGGTCTACCTGTATCCAAAAAAAATTTTAGTAGCTCTTTTGGTAGTGGCAAAGAAGTGGAAACTTACAGGTTGTCCATTATGTGGGGAATGGATGAACAAGTTGTAGTATATGGTTGTAAAAGAATACTACTATACTATAAGAAATGATGAACAAGATGAGTTGAGAAAAACCTGGAAAGCCTTATATGAACTGATACAGTGAGGTGAGCAGAACCAGGAGAACAATGTATATTTTAAAAGAAATATTATATGATGATCAACTTTGAAGGACTAAATTGTTATCAGCAAAGCAAGTTCCCAAGATATCCACAAGGGACTCATGATGAAAAATACTATGTACAACCATAGAAGAAACTGTTGGGAGTCTGAATGAAGATCAAAGTGCCATTTTCCACTTTATTTCCCTTACAAGTTTTTAACTATGTGTGTAATATTTGTATTATATCATGGCAAGAGCAATAAGGAAATGTGTACTGCATGAAAATACTGGTATAACCTATATGAGACTATTTACAGCCTGGGGAAGAGAAGAAGGGGGAAAATATGAATCCTAAAAACATCAGAAAACAATTTTCAGAAATTGTTTCTACATGCAATTGATACTAAGTATTGGTTCCAAGGCAGAGAGTGGCCAAGCCTAGGTAACTGGGATTAAGTGACTTTCCTGGGATCATACAGGGTGACACACTGTCTGAAAGTCACTTCTGAACTCAGGACTTCCCATCTCTAGGCCTGGCTCTCTATGCATTCACC
>NW_025395903.1:0-8503 GCF_016433145.1 Gracilinanus agilis | reverse complement strand
TCCCGGGCCTGTCGAAGCTTCAAAGCACAGGGTAGTTACGGGGACCCCTGTCCTAAGAGGGGTGGGGGGTGACTCCCACACCTACCCCTAACTTTGGGCCCCTCCTTCTCATCCTCCCTTTCGGCTCACTTACCTTCCCAAGCAGCGAGAGCCTCGGCTACCGCGCATGTGCAGCCTGCGCCACTTCCCGTAGAGGAGACTTCGGCCCCAGGAAAAAACGTCTTCGGGTCAGCTGAGAAAGTGAAAGGCGGCGTCAGGCGTGGCCAGCACTGGTGCATGCGCAATGAGAACAGTGGATCCTACATCAGCGCAAGCCCAGCAAGATTCACTCGGCCTCCTCCACGTTTAGACTTCCGGTTTCCTCTGTATGGGGAGGAGGCTAGGGGGAGGAGCAGAGTCTGGAAAGGAAGGGAAGGATTGAAAAATGGAGTCGGGCCTAAGAAAAAGAGGGCGGGGCAGAGTCAAAGGGCTGAGCTGTAACGAGCGAATTCGGCATGCTATTGCTACTTATAAAAAGAGCCCCACTCTTTTCAGAAGAGCCGCTGGAGAAAATGGAAAGCACTTTGACCCCGCAGATAATACTGTAAAGCGAAATAAGCTACAAATATACACGCCCCAAATATCCTTTTATTTTTCTTTTAAAAGTAGGGGAACAGAAAGGAGATATCTTTCAAAATTGTGGGTAGAAAGGAAAATTCTTTACAAAGCCAAGACTAGAGACAATCATCCAAAAAAAAAAAAAAAACAATTTTGACTACATCCAAGGAATAGAGCGCTGGCCTCTAAGGAAAACCTGAATTCAGTTGCCCCGCCCCCCAACACATCCTGGCAGTGTGATCTCAAGAAAGTCACTTGAGTTCCCTGGGCCTTAGTTTCTGTCTGTACAAACTAGATTCCTTAGAGGCCTCCTCTGGTTCCAGGTCAAACACTGGCTGGATAATAAAGAGCTAATCGCTTTGATTCTCAGTTATCCTGGTAGTTCTAAATTGCAGAGCTTGTGCTGAGCTGCACTGGTGAAGGGATTTTCCTCACTGACAGTTCCCTATACCACTGAAATAAAAATCAGGAGTCTAAACAAAGTTTAAGATTTTCCACAAGCAAAATCAGTGAAATTACCTTAAAGAATTAAAAACTGTAAGGGGAATAGAACTTTGAATCAAATAATTAAAGATGAAAGGATTATATCTCTGATGTAGGGAAGGAACTACCACCAATATCAGAGAACAAGAGCCCTTCTCGAATAGAAAAAAGATATTAACCAATAGTTTTCAAAAGAACTGCAAAATTCTCCAAGGGGCTAATAATAAAGGAAATGCATGTTAAAACAGTGAGATTTCTCTTTCTCTACTTTCTCTACTTCCCTTCAAAATGGAAAAGAAATAATCCATGTCGAAGATAGCATTTGAATATACAATAGATGTGTAAATAGCAATTAATAGGAATAGTTTTCAAGAGGAGAATTGAAAAAATTCTCCAAATCACTGATAATAAGAGAAATGCTCATTAAGACAACCCTGAGGTTTCACTTCAGGCTCCTCAAAGTGTCAAAACTGACAAAAGACAGAAGTTATACATACAGGAGAGAAGGTAAGAGGACCTGGCACTAAAAATTCTTGGTGGTGGAGAAGCTGGGTGGCTCATTGGCCTGAGAACCAGGCCCAGAGACAGGAGGTCCTAGGTTCAAATCTAACCTCAGACACTTCTTAGCTGTGTGACCTTGGGCAAGTCACTTAGCCCCCATGCCCTAGTCCTTACCACTCTTCTGTCTTGACACCAAGACAGAAGGTAAGGGTTTTAAAAAAACAAAACTCTTGGTGGATCTATGAATTGCTCCAACCCTTCTGAAAAAATCATGTATAATTATCAATCAATCAGCATTTATTAAATGGCCATTCTATGCTAGGTATCTTGTCAGATCCTGTGAATACAAAGACAAAAAGTGAAACAATCCTAACCCTTTAGGAGTTTGCATACTTTTGTGGGAAACAACCTGAACATATATAAATATATATATTAGAATTAAATACAAAATAAATACAAGGTGGTTAGAGAGAGTCTTCAGGAATTCACATCCTGGAATGGCTCACATCAGTAAGTAGAGGCAATTGGTTGGGGTTATACTAGACCCAATTAATCAGTCAATCCAAACTTAACTTTCCCAAAGATAATTGCTATAGCATTTTGGTATGTATTTCTAAGATATACTCACCAACTTTATCCTTCAGATACCAGATTTTTCTTTTTTTTCTTTTCTTTTCTTTTTTTTTAGAGACTTGGGCTTTCTTATCTTCTGCCAGGTGCTGTGACTTCTCTTCAGCATGGAACCTTTAGGCTGCTTATTTTTTCAGACCTGGGCTAGCTCACCCCTCTTTAGGCAGTTCTGGGGGCTCTTCATATTAGTTCAGCACTTCATGTAGATACTCAAGTTACCTTCATGGCAGCTCAGAACTCCAGAGGTCAATTAATCTCTCAGCCTCATCATCCTCAGAAGCAGGGATTACAGGGTGCCCGCCCACCTAAATACAGTATATTTTACAGTTCTGATTACTTCCAAATATTCCTAATCCTTGGAATTTTAATGCTTTCCTTTTTTTTTAAATTTGAAAAACCCCCTCACCTTCTGTCTTAGAAACAATACTGTGTATTAGTTCCAAGGCAGAAGAGCAGTAAGGGCTAGGCAGTGGGGTTAAGTGACTTGCCCAGGGTCACACAGCTAGGAAGTATCTGAGGTCAGATTTGAACCCAGGTCCTTCCATCTCTCATCCTGACTCTCAATCCACTGAGCTATCCAGCTGCCCCTATTTTAATGCTTTCTAATAATATTTCACATGTCTGATTTTTGTCATTCAGTTGTTTTTTTCAGCCCTGTCCAACTTTTTGTGACCCCATCTACGGTGTTCTTGGCAAAGATACCGAAGTGGTTTGCCATTTTCTTCTCCAGCTCATTTGACAGATGAGGAAACTGAGGCAAACAGGGTTAAATGACTTTTCGAGGGTCACACAGTAAGTGTCTAAAGTCAGATTTGAATTCAAGAAAGTGTTTTCCTGACTCCTGCATCAGTACTCTAAACCACTGAACTACCTAACTGCCCATATAGTTCTCTTTACCAAACTCAAATTAACTCTTTGACAAACTGGAATACATATATTTGTAAGTTTATGACAATACTAACACGACAATTTTTTTCAAACAATTAACTCTACTATTTAATGACTCCAATTATAAATCAGTCACAGTATTCAAATCAGAGTGATTTAATGTAATGTTGCAAACACCTCAAATTAACAATGCTTTCTATATAATAGTTTCCCAAATCATACTGCACAAAATTTATAAACACAGCACTAACAAAACAATCTCATGAACTTAAGACATAAACATTAAATAAGTCTTATCACCAATCTAATAACATTAATCCATTTGGATTGCATATCTAAACCACCTACAGGGAAACAAAAAATCTATCCCATTCATCTACCAGTTTTGGCAATCTATAACAATTATATTCAGAAGCTAACTTAGAGGATTTGTCACTTTTAATGTGATTTGGCAGAATTTTAATTGCCTGGCAAATTAGTAGCAAAAATCATCTAAAAGGAATTAGAATAGAGGATGTCAATAGATAAATGATGCATTTGCTAGTTCTTGGGAAAGAAACCAAATTAGCTGAGTGCATCCAAAGGTGCATTTTTAGAATCCTCTGCTTTCAAAAGCATCACTATACGTTTCTCTTTTTATATTTGGACTTCAAGGTGTCTATCAAGTCAGTGTAAATTACATGTCATTTCTTTTATTTATCTTGACCAGTTTTCCATTTGGGGGCAGTTCAAAACCAACCATACTTCTTTTTCCTCCCAGTTTCATTTCTGACTCTCACCTTAGCTGTCCTTTTATCCTGGAATTTCCTCAGTGCCTGAGGCTTTCTGACCTTACCTTTTTTTAGTTATTAACTCAGTTTAATCCAGACTGATTATTATAAATCACACTATCATATCTCTATGCCAATTCCATATTTCATTTTCTTTTTAATACTGTCATTAATTTCTTAACATATACTCTCTACCTTCAAATCATGTTTCAGTATTATGTTTCAGATTTAGTTTCTTTTTTCTCCAATAAATCTCTTTTGCAAATTAGCACAATATTCCCATTCATTGCAAAAGTTTGCTTTTAGGCGATCAGGCCTGAAACTTTCAGTTTTACTGGCAGTTTCTCATTTTGTCACCAAACCCCCCCAAAAAACATTTTCAATTTGATTGCTTCCCTAAGAACTAGCAAATGCATGGTTTATTCTAATTCCTTTCAGATGATTTTGCTTCTAATTTACCAGGCAATTAAATTCTGCCAAATCATTCAGAAGCTCACTGTGGTTGGCTAAATTCAAATCTTAATGTGAAATTTTACCCTTTTTGAAATTACTTGTCTTTTACTGAGGCAATTCCTTTTTCTCAAGGCTATTTAAAAGAAAGCCTCCTTCCTTCCAAAGAGGAGAGAAGAGGAAAGTTAAGACAATACTTGCAAGGCTGGGTAAGCTGCTTGAAACTGCAAAACTTTATATTGTGGAGTGGTTACAAAAGCTCCTTTTTAACTCCATTTTTTTGTTGTTAGTCAGTGGAGAGAAAACTCTTCAACTGGCTTCAGTCCTGTTAAGCATTGAGCACTTTTTTACTAAAGAGATTTCCACAGAGACTCCCAGAAAAGACAAACATTCTGTTGCTAGGAAAAATTCATCCATACAACCAAAACAATCAATCTACAGTCCTCTTTTAGGTTTTCATTTTTTCATTTTTAACATTCATTTTTAAATTTTGAGTTCCAAATTCCCTCTCTCCCTCATTCAGAAGGTAATACTTGTACTCTTAAATAATCCTTCTCTGAAAAATGTAATAGACAATGAATTTGTCCAACAATCTTCCTCTTTCATTCCTCTAATAGGTGATACAAACACTGACTTTTCCTAGGACAGAGACAATCTTATAGGCTTTGTTTCCCATTCAGAGAACCCTCCCTAACTTTTCCTAAGTTGAGGGTTCATGGGCATGGTGGAGGCTCTGTCCTCAAAGCTCACTGAGCCCCCCAAAACCTGATTCCAGCTCTAATCCTTTAATACAGAACCTGGTCTTTCTGTCAGAAAGGCATTGTTAGTGTTTCCCATTCCTGAGGACTGTCTGATTTGAAAACCAGTTACTCTCAAAGAGGGGATCTGTTGAACAGTTTGGGTAAAGGACTGAAATGACCAGAAGAATATTTTGAGCAAGAGGTCATATATTTGGGGGGGGAGGGCTGGAGGAGTGAAGGGGGAGTCATGCTCTTGTGGTCACCTGTTCTTTAGCATGAGGGATTTATTTACTTGAATATCTGTCACTCCCTAGGCTTTTTTTTTTTATCTCTAAACACAAAACATCCAGATAAATCCAAAACTATCTAACGATAAGCAATGAAGAAGATACCAAATATATCATTTTTATCCAGTTGGAAGTTCTTGAAAAAAGAAGCATGGGGTTATGGGATACCTAAAGGAGCTAGGAGCAGTTAAAACTCTTGTTCACTGCCCAGGCAAGATTTGCTATCCGATCTAAAAGGGTGGATGCCCTTCAAGACATCATGAACCATCTGGATTTGACTACACTTGATTTAGTCTCAGAGTAGGTGGGTGACAGTAATTAGAGGAAAGATCAAAAATGACATAGTTGAAATCTTACCATGCATAAACACTTAGAGACAGTTATTGGCCATGTGACCCTGGGCAAGCCTCTTTCTGCTTTGGTTTCCTCATCTGTAAAGTAGTGGTGACAATCAATAGCACAGAGTTGTTGTGAAGACCAAATGAGATGATGATTGTAAAACACAGGATTTGGTACATAGCAGGTTCTTAATTAATGCTTATTTCCTTCCTACCTAGAGACAACTAGGTAGTAAAGAGCTCTAGGCCAGGAATTACGAAGGCCTGAATTTACCCATCTCGAAGGGTGAGGATCAAATGAGATAATATTAGTAAAGCTCTTAGCACAGTGCCTGGCACATGGCAGCCAATGAACAAATGCTAGTTTCCTTCCTTCCTACCAATACAGGCATGAACAGAGATATACATAACTACCTTCTTCTATGTGGCTGCCAGACTTGGCCTTTTCTCTTATTTAAAATGTCAGATTCTAAGAACCTAATCAGCAGTCAGCAAGACTGGGCAGCTCTGCCCCCAAAAGAATCTATAAGTGTTTCAAAGGTCTCTTACATCTATTTAATTGGCCATGGAAATCTTTAAAAAAAAGGCAGGCCCAGCCTGTGCTGGCTTTCTATTAGGGATCAGAATCCAAGTGTAAAAGACACTATTTAATTGTGGAAGAAAAAAATTAATACTTCATTTTGTTTTAGGCACAAGCCTACCAGAAACAATTTTTATTAATTTAACATTAGTCTAAACCCAAGAATTTTTAGCTTCTCTGTCTAAAATGATATTAGTTTCTTACTATGCTAAGTTACACATATAATCTCATTTGATCCTTACAACAAGCTGGGGAGATAGGTGTTGTTATTATCCCCATTTTACAGCTGATGAAACTAAGACAGAGGTGAACTGACTAAAAGTCTTTCTGACTCCAAGTTTGGTGTTGTATGTGGGGAGCCACCCAACTACCTCATAGTGATGATGTCATTGAGGAACCTCTCAAGGTGGCAGAGAGTGTGAATGGGCACTCACTATATTGTGGAAGGGCTTACATTCCTCTTAGATGCAGTGATAAGTTTAAGTTTCATAATTGGATCCCAACCCAATACATTAAAGATTATAAAACTCAATAGGTTTTTGTCCTTCTATTCATTATCTTTATCTTGCTGAGTTTCTTTATGGCTAGAATATTCATGAGAATAAAGTTACTTAGTTACCATGTGGTTTAAATGCCTTTGGTAGGGGGCATCTGGGTGGCTCAGTGGATTGAGAACCAGGCCCAGAGACAGAAGGTCCTGGGTTCCAATCTGGCCACAAGATACTTCCTAGTTGTGTGACCCTGGGCAAGTCACTTAACCCCCATTGCCTAGCCCTTACTGTTCTTCTGCCCTGGAACCAATACATAGTATTGATTCTAAGACAGATGGTAAGGGGTTAAAAACATGCCTTTGGTAAGGAAATCTGCAAAAAAGGGATTTGGTCTTTTTAATGAAGTTGCTAAGGAACTTTGTCCAGTACAAAATGTGGGAAAAGCTTTGTTGTCTTGGTAGAGGGAAGAGAAGGGAATAAGCATTTATGTTGTTCTTATTTAGAATATTAGTTGCATCTGATTCTTCTTGACCCTATTTGGGGTTTTTCTTAGCAAAGATACTGGAGTGATTTGCCATTTTCTCCTCCAGCTTGTGTTATAGATGAGGAAACTGAGGCAAACAGGGTAAAGTGACTTGCCTAGAGTCATATAGCTGATAAGCATCTGAAAGTCAACCTTCAACTTAGGTCCTTCTGACTCCAGAGCCAGCTATCTATCCACTACCACCTACCTGCCCTAATCATTGACATAGCACCTACTATGTGCTGGGTACCAAATGAAGCACTTTTACAAATAGTATCTCATTTGATCCTCACAACAACCCTGTGAGGTAGGTACTGTTATTATTCCCATTTTACAGTTGAGGAAACTGGTTAAATGACTTGCCCAATGTCATACAAGGAGTAAATATCTGAGGCCAGATTAGAATCCAGCCTGCACTCAATCCACTGTACCACCTAGCTACCATTGAAATGAAAGGCTTACCAGGATTGTTTCTCCATACCAAGGGACCCCACCCATGTAAAACAATCATTTCCTCTTAAGATTTTTTCATTTGTAAGAGAATTATTTTCCTTTGTGTAATAAAAATATTAATTTCATTTTTTTTTACAACTTCATTTTTACATTTCACATTTTTCTTTCCTTCTTTTGAAGATTTACACATAAATTTGGGGAGCGAGAACCTCAGAACTGATAACTCTAGAGCACAGGTTACCTTGACCTGTGACCCTTTGCCCTTCAATGGGGTATATGACTAACCATACATTTGTAAGGATAAGGGTTTTGCCCCTCCTTCAACAAACATAATCAGACACCTCAATTAAGCCACAGACTAAATTAGGTGTTAAAGAATTAACAATGTGTTACTCATTGACTAAGCCCATTAATTAATCTGAGAGAATTGAAGCATTTTTTTAGCCTTCAAATAAAAGTAGACACATCTCTGGGCCTATGCACAAAAACAGACACCAATTAGATATTTGTAGTTCCAGCATTTTGCAAAGGGCCTAGCACACAGTAGGTGTTATATAAATGTTTATTGTTGTCAACATTATATTATGCATTTGTATCCCCAGCTTTTAGCACAGTGTCTGGCACATAAGGAGTGCTAAATACATGTTTATTGATTGCCTGAAGCTGTGAACCATTTTAGTATGTGGGACTCCAAGTACAGGAATAAAGGAATTAAGCATTGGAGCCAGATACCCTAGAGGTAATCACTTTTGGAGGGAGGAAAATCTCTCTC
>NW_025395902.1:0-7932 GCF_016433145.1 Gracilinanus agilis | reverse complement strand
TGATTTTAATATCCCTGGTGACCCCATTACTTATATTTTCCTACAGTTTGGCACTACCCAGATGGGTGGATAGAGAGACAGCCAGGAAGTAAACAGTTGGCCAGCTAGATTTATAAAGGAAGTAAGAGGGGCTTGAACATTCCAAGAGGGAACTCAGCCATTGGGTGAGAGCTGAGAGTTCTCAACCAGTGGTGAGCTACTCAGAGCTTCTCAACCCCCACCCCAGGTCATTCATAAATCTCTGTGGGTATGGGAAAATACTATCAAGCTTGGTGTTGCCCCAGAAAGAGGGATTTTCTTCATTTCTTTTTTGTTTTGATGGTTCTGTTTTCTGTTGCTGTGTTTAATTGTACTTGTATTTAATTAATTGTGTTAGTAATTATTATTAGTCAGAATAGTGGCTAATAATACAATAAATTTTGTTGTTAGTTGGTCTGTTTGGGGAATGATGGGTACAATGGTGATTGAAGATTGGATAGATTATGTATTTATGATGTTGTGGAATGGTGTTTGGGCTATTCCTTACCTGTGGTTTAGAGTTATACCCAGGTATTTAGAGGGATAATGGACTTGGAATTGGCACAACCGATTTTGACAATCAACATACTGGATTTATTGTGTCACATGCCAGTTCTGATTCTGACTGGTTATGTTGTATACAAACTAAGGTGGATATTGTTTCATATTGGGTATTTTGTTAAAATCATTGTGACTTGGTGTTTCAGGGATTCTGAAACCAAAAAAAAAATGTTAAGACTATTACAAATTAAGTTAGATAATTTAGAGTTATGTATGCAAAACGGTTCGTTCTCTGGTCAATCACTTGGTACATCTCACACTGGCAATGAATATATGAACATGGGCATTTCTGACAAAGGTATTCCAACAAAGCCTGAGCTAGAACAACAGGCTCAAAATAAGGCTGAAACCCCCATTAATCTTTTTTCCCTTCCCGATCTTCCCATCATTCGCGAAGATGGTGTATTCCATGTTAAACAACATACTCGATTCAGATCTGAAGATGTAGATAATCTAAAACGTAAGATCCCTAATTTCCACGATGACTCTGGGAAATTTGTGAAGATCTTCAAAGCTTTTGTAAAACAACACGATCCAGACTTTGAAGATTGCTGGTACGTGTTAGGGGAGATCTTATCACATAATGACAGAACAAATTTTGTAGAGGAGACACGAAACACGGAGGGAATGACACCATGGCCTGTAGATTGGGAGGAACTGGACCTGAATTCAGTTCCTACCTACAGAATGTTAAAATAAGCATGTAAATCTCTGATTCAGGTTCTAGAGAAACATGCTAAGTGTCCAAATTCATGGAGCAAATTCGAAAAAATCAGACAGACAGCAGTAGAGACCCCTGCAACTTTTTTGGACAGAATCATAGAGGCAGCAGAAATGTATTTGAACATGAATATTCTAGAAAATACCACCGTAGATCATGTTAAAAGAATTTTTGTCAGAAATTCGGTTCCCCAGGTAAAGAAATTTTTTATGGACAATTACCCTGATTGGGAATTGTTGAGCTTAGACGAAACTAAAACAAAAAGCAACATACGTTTTTGCCCAAGAGAAGGACAGGAGTAGTGATGACAAGGATACAATTATTGAAAATCTTAGGAAACAATTAAGGGAGGCAAATTCTCGAGCTGACCAGAAAGAAATAAGTGAAATCAAGGAGGTAGCAGCGTTACGGGCAGCAGAAAAGAGAAACAATAATAATTATAAGACCAATAGCAATTCAAACAATAGGAACCAGAGGCAGCAATCTTGTTATGTTTGTGGACGTATTGGGCATTTTGCAAGGGACTGCAGATACAGAAAGAGATCATATGGGCAGAGATACAATAATAACAATGGAAATAATCGGTATAATAATAATAATTATGGTTACAGGGGAAATAATTGGAATAATGGTTTTAGTCAGGGAAATGGACAACAAAATGTATTCCAATGTCAGAATGCATGTTGTCAAGGTGTACAAGCTCCTAATTTGGCAACAACACAGGATTACCTTCGTGCAGGAGCCAGGCCAAAGTATAGTCACGTTGTTCAAGGGAATATTACTAATGGTAACATGAATGGAGGGACAACTTCATTATGAAGGTGTGCCCGAAGTTCAGAAGTGATTGATCAAGGAAATGGAACTAAAGTAAATGTTGATGAAATTGTATGTGTTAAAGATGATGATAATGTATTTGTGAAGAATGGAAATGGTGCACTTGGTATTAATATTGATTTGATTCATGATAATAAGAATTTAATTAATAATGGTAATGGGTTGATCAGTGTTAATTTAAATGGAATCAATAATAGTTTAATCAATGTGAATGATAATTTGATGAGAATTAATGATAATTTAAGTGGTGTTAATGTTAAATTATCTGAATTAACTACTAGTAATGGTGTAAATAGTACTTTAACCAATGTTAATGGTAATTTACCTACTGGTAGTAGTAATTTAACTAGTATTGATAATAATTTGATTAATGTTGTAAATAATTGTGAGAAAAAGAGAAATAATGTTGTAAATGGTGTTAGAAGTTCTAGTAAGAGTGGAATTAAGAAGAATAATAGAAATTGTAATTTGATTAAGGATAATTTGATTGTGAATAAGAACAATGGTACCAGAATAGAGGTGAAAAGGACCAATGATTTAAAATCCTGGGAAAATTCTGTAATTCTTGACGATGTTAACTTGGATGGACAGGAAATGGCTGAGTTTTGTTCTGATGTTACTGTTTTAGCTCCAGTGTTGGAAACTTTCCAACCTCCCAATAGTACTGAACCATATGTGTCTGTAACTATTAGAGATCAGATTTATGACCTTCTTGTGGATACTGGCGCGAGTAAATCAGTTTTGCAAAGCTTTCCTGCAGATTGTAGAACTGTTGGAACAATGGTCGGTGCAACAGGAGTTACTCAGAAAGTAGCTAAATTGCAACCAAAAATGGTGACCCTAGGACCACTTTTGGTGGAACATGCATTTTTGTGTGTTCCGGAGTGTCCTATGAATCTGTTGGGAAGAGATCTATTGTGTAAATTAAGAGCTACTATCCAATGTACTGAATCTGGTGATATTTCTTTGCATCTCCCAGAGGAATCTTTGAAGGCTTTTCCATTGCTTTTCTTAGATTCTAGCAGTACAGAGGATGATTTAGGTACTATCTATCCAATACCTGAGGATATATCCAAGGATTTGTGGTCAAAATCATCTACAGATGTTGGGTTGCTAAAATCAGCTATTCCAGTCAGGGTGAGGACAAAGGAAGGACCAGTTCCTTGTGTGCCTCAGTATCCCTTGACTAAGGAGGCGTCCTTAGTCCTATTATTGAGTCTCTAATCTAACAAGGGATAATAATACCATGTTTTTCTTAGTACAATACACCAATTTTGCCTATAAAGAAGCCAAAACCGGATGAAAATGGCCGACCTGTTTACCGATTTATTCAAGATCTAAGAGCGGTAAATGATTATGCCATCAAGACACATCCAGTTGTCCCAAGTCCAGCTGCTATAATTTCTTCCATTCCAAGTCAGGCTAGATATTTCACTGTGGTAAATTTATGTTCTGCGCTTTTCTCGATACCAATTCACAAGGATTCTCAAAAGATCTTTGCTTTTACATGGGAAAAGACACAATGGACCTGGACTTGTCTCCCACAAGGGTATACTGAGTCACCATCTCAATTTTCACAAATTCTAAATCGAGATCTGCAAACTATTAAATTTAAAGAGAGTAAATTGGTGCATTTTGTGGATGATATTCTTCTAGCATCCCCAAATGCAAAGGTGTGTCTTAGGGACAGCAAGATTCTTTTGATTGAATTATATAAACGAGGACATAAAATCTCAAAAGCGAAATTACAATTCGTTTTACCCAGGGTACAATATCTCGGATTCGTGTTATCAGAGGGTTCCAGAAGTATTACACAAAAGAGAATAGCTGACATACAAAAATTGAGTGCACCGAAAACTAAAAAACAACTTAGAGCTATTCTTGGAACTACTGGTTTCTGTAGACAATGGATTCCTGGATATAGTGGAATAACTAAGTGTTTAACAGATCTCACCAGGAATACAGAACCAGAACCTCTGAAACTAAAGCCTGAACATCGATTAGCCTTAGATAAGCTGAAAGAAGCCATTCTATCTGCACCTGCATTCGGAATCCCAGACTATGAGAAACCTTTTCAGCTGTTTGTCAATGAAACGAAGGGTATAGCTTCTGATGTGTTGACACAGACTCTTGGACAAAGTTATCGTCCAATTGGGTATTACAGCTGTCAATTAGATCCAATAGCTGCGGGAACAGTACTCTGTCTAAGGGGGGTAGCTGCAGCAGCTGTGTTAGTCCAGAAGTCAGCTGATCTAGTTTTGGGATGTCCTTTGACTGTCTATTATTCACATCAAATAGAAGCATTAATGAGGAAGTTTCGTACTCAAGCATATTCTGACCAACGAATTGCTAAGTATGAAATTATTCTCTTAGGTAGTGAGAACATCAAGTTGAAGAGATGTAGCATACTTAATCCAGCTACTCTTCTTCCTGATTTACCAAAGAATGGTGAACCATTGCATGAATGTGTTGAGGTAGTAGATCTTGTGGATATGCCTAGGATGGATTTAAAAGATACTCCACTTGAAAATCCAGACTGGGTGTTATTCACAGATGGATCATCATATTTATGTAATGGAATTAGATGTACTGGTGCTGCAGTTGTCACAGAATTTGAGACACTGTGGTATGGCTCATTACCTAATAATCTTAGTGCTCAAGGTGCTGAATTGGTGGCATTGAAGCAAGCATGTCTTCTAGCTGAAGGTAAACGTGTGAATATTTACACAGACTCTCGATATGCATTTTCTGTTTGTCATGCAACAGGAACAATCTGGAAACAACGAGGTTTTATTACTGCGTTGGGAAAACCAATAGCTCATGCAGGAATAATAACTGAGTTGTTGGAAGCAATCCAGAAGCCAAAACAGCTGGCAGTAATTCATTGTAGGAGTCATACTCGTGGTAGAGATTCAGTCTCTAAAGGAAATCATAGAGCTGATATCACTGCGAAGTATGCAGCTCAGAATGCTCCAATCTATGTGATGAATTTAACATCTATTGATTCTGATGATCTAGAGAAAGCTTATGTAGACTCAGATATTGAGAAATGGAAGGATAAATTTGGAGCTAGGAAAGAACATGGGATATGGATTACTGATACAGGAAGACCATTGTTACCAAAAGATTTGTATACCTATTTGTGTCAAGCCATCCACACAAAAGGTCATTTTGGTACACAAGCTGTTGTGGATTCCATCAGGAGACAATGGGTTGCTCCTGGAATAAGTACTGTTGCAAATAAGGTCTGTAATAGCTGTCCAGTCTGCCAAAAGTTCAATCAAAGTGCATTCAGAAAGAAAGGTTTGGGTGGTAGACCTTTAGCATATTGTCCATTTGAGAGTTTACAGATTGATTATATCTGTATGCCTAAAGCTGGAAGATACAAGTATTGTGATAGTCGATAGATTAACTAAATGGCCTGAAGCTTTTCCATCAAATACAAATACAGCTAGTTTTGTGGTGAAAGTGTTACTGAAAGAAATTGTGCCTAGATTTGGTGTACCTTTAACCATAGATTCGGATAAGGGATCTCATTTCACTCAGGATATCCTTAGAAGAGTCTATGAGAATCTAGGAATAACACCTAAATATCATGTTCCATACCATCCGCAAAGTTCAGGTCAGGTGGAGCGTATGAATAGGGAACTCAAGACTATGGTTGGGAAACTCTGTGCTGAAACTCATCTCAAATGGCCAGAGATTCTTCTCATAGCTTTGTTTTACCTACGTACGAGACCAAGAGCGGATCTACATATATCATCGTATGAGATGCTCTTTGGACATGTTCCACTGCAAGCAAAAACTTGTAAGGCTGTTTATGCATCACTCTTAGGAGGTGATTGTCAAATTGCTTCATATTTAAGTGCTTTACAGCAGAGGCTAAAAGAATTACAAGATATGGGAGTATTAATTCAATCTGGTCCATTGGATTATTCTCTTCATAATTTTCAACCAGGTGATATGGTCTATGTGAAAAATTTTGCCAAAACATCGGCAACAGAACAAAATTGGGTAGGTCCTTATACAATTGTATTAGTTTCACCATCTTCTGTAAAAGTTTTAGGTAGAGATTTGTGGTATCATTGTTCTCAAATTAAATTAGCACATGGAATAAATAATGAAACTGTAGAAATTGTTAATAATGATGAAGAAGGAAAAGAAGAAGAAGAAGAGATTGTGTAATTTGAGATCTTCAGTCAATTAGAGTCTGCAGTCAGAAAGTTCAGTAAGGAGAGGACCATTCTAGTGGAAGAGGAGATTCGGATGGAAGAGGATATGGATGAAGAGGATTCAGGATTCAGGATTTATAGACTTTGTATTAAGACTGATGGACTTATGAATTGAACTGATAAAACTTCATTTTCGAGGATTTTCTTAAAGAAGAGGATTAGTCATGGACAATTTGGATTAAATAGTTTGGAAGTTTTTGGGTAATGTATATAGTATCATTACATACTCATATGCATCCAACATTGCACATAAAATTATCAAGACCTTCAATGGAGAAAAGAAGAAGAGGAAAACTGGAGAGAAGAAGAGAGGATTTCCTAAAGGAATGGAACATTGTGAGAAGAAAGGAGATGTGAAGGAGATCTACAGGAGATTTGGAGTTTGGGTAGGTATCATACATCCATCAGTTGCAACACAATATAGCAAAGAAACAACATAACAAATCAGATACATACAACACAAACATGTTAGGATACATTGTGTTCCTTATGGGATGAGACAATGTATAATACTAACAAAATTAGAATTAGCTATAGGATAAGTAAGTACTAACAAGAGATAGTTAGTTACTAACAAAGATTAGCTAGTTATTTAGATAGATGTAGCTAGACTAATACACTAATACATTAGGATTAGTTTAGAATAGTTTAGTAGAATAGATATAGTATTAGATTAGGTTAGAGGATAAGATAAGGTACTAATGTACATTACAGTGCAGATACAACTGACATAACAAAATTGCATTACATGAAGAACATATAACATACTAAAGATCACATATCACAAGTAATGTAAATAGTTGTGTAAATAGTATGTATATATTGTAAATTGTATTATAGTGTAAGTATTGTATATATGTAAAGGGTGTACATATGTATATTTGATATGTACATTATGTGTACATACATGTATATATGTATATCATGTGTGTATATATTATGTATATGTTGAATGTGTATATATGTGTATAAATGTAAATTCTGTGAATATTTTGATGTAATTGAGTTGCAAACATTCAAATGTAATTTGCATAAGGGAGTTTACTGTTTTGTTTTAATTTTGATGTAAAGACTTATGCAACGTTGTGTTAAAATGTTTTTCCAAAATGGTTTGCATTTATTAGTTGGTAGGATATTTCTGTATTAGAATAGGAGTTATGTTTGATGTTTGTTTTGACTTTTGTGTTGATATTTCATATTTGCTGTTGATTTTTGTTGGGAATTTTTGCATTGTTACTTGTTGTTTTATGCTTTGAACTATGTAACTGTTCAATGTATTTATCTTTTTACCTATCCTTGTTGAAATCCCTAGTGTAGGGTAGAGTAGGATAGTATTAGATAGACTAGAGTTAGTGTAGGTTGTTTGTTATTTTGGGTTAGAATTTTAGTTTAGTTTGTAGTGCACAAATACCAAAATTTTGGTAATTTTGGCTTTGTGCAAAGGGGGGAACTGTTATGAGTAAGATTAGATTAGCTAGTTATTAGGTATTGGTTATATATTGATTAGGAAGTACCTAGTAGGAAGGAGCTGGAGCTGGGAATTCCAGGTTGGAATGAAGGAGGAGG
>NW_025395901.1:0-3632 GCF_016433145.1 Gracilinanus agilis | reverse complement strand
TTTCTATATTATTAATTTTTAGGCTTTCATGAAACCTTTCTGCCTTTTTTGATAATACATTTTGCCAGTTTTTGTTAGGTTTTGTCTGCCTTCCAGGGAGGACTGTAGAAGAAGTTCTACCCAACAATTTTGACCTGGGCATAAAAATATTCTCTTCTTATCTTGGTGAAAAAACAACACTCAGAATCTTTTACAACTTATTCCTTCTTTGATGGAGTTAGTCTAGACTTACTGGGAGAGCTGTTACATAAGAAGGAAGTAAAGGAGAATTAGTCAGCCATGTGGTCATCTTGATCCCTTTTAACTTTCTTGCCTATGCCCATATGGTGGTACATTTAGGTAAATTCTACTTTGACTGCATTATCAAATTATATTCCTCTTATATCTGAGCCTTTAAAAAATACAAAAGAGCCATTAATCGACTACAAATAGTGCCCTCCCTTGAAATAAGAATTAAAATTAAGGAAAATAATTCCACATACCCATGGATAGTATTAGCTTCATTCTATACCTTTAGTGCTCCAAATCTCTGCCAAGAGGAGGGGAGAATACTTTCTTTGAGGTCATTTGTATTTTTTATTTTCCTTTACAATACAATACAATACAATGTAAATTTTTTTTCTGGTTTTGCTCTTTCTTTCTGCCCCAGTTTATATAAGTCTTTCTAAGGGGAGTAGGACAAGACTGATTCATGCTTCCCTGTTGCCTCTGGTTCAGGATGGAACTAAATGAAACACTTGTAGAAATAGCTCACAGTTAACAAAACAAAATTGATTTAGACATGGTGGTAGAAGGATAATCAAAGCAAGGAAAAGATATTCAGCAAGGATACAGCATTAGTTTAGCTAAGTGTAGCTTTTCTTTGCCAGGGTTGTTATTGCTGTATGTTTTGGCATACCTGAGTTTGGTAAACTTTGTTCAAATCTAGCCTCAGACATCTCTTAGTTGTGTGACTCTGTGAATTAACCTTTGTTTTCCTCAGTTTCCTCAGCTGTAAAATAGGGATGATAATAGCATCTATCTCACACACAGAATTATGAGGAATCAATGAGATAATATTCATAAAGTGCTTATCAGAGTGCTTGACATATAGTAGGGACTTAATCAATGCTTATTCCTTTTCCTTCCCTTTTTCTTTGTAATTTGGCTACTTGTCCTTAGGCCAAGAAGAAACTATATCAGTGGCCTAAACTTTTTAGTTCTCCGAGTCTTTTAAGTATCAAAAATGATTTCAACACTTTTAACCAACCAACCAACCAAAAAAGCCCTATGTGTTTTCTGAATTTCCAATATTTGTTTTTCATGAACATACTAATATTCCATTACATTTATATGTCACAATCTGTTCAGCTATTTCTCACTTGATTTGTATACACTTTTTTCTTTTTTGTTTTTGATTCTAGAAAAGTATTGCTGAATATTTTATCAATATGAAGCTTTTCCTTTTGTCTTTGACCTCATCAGAGCATATTTATCATAATGATATTACTAGATCAAAGGTATCTACAGGTTCCTGACTTTTCAAGCATGATGCTATTTAAAAAAAATTAAATGGCTGGACCAATGCATAATTCTTTAAGTACTACCTTAGTGTGCTTGTCATTCTTCAGGTCTTCTAACTTTCATCATCGTCAATTTTTGTCACTTTTGTTAATCTGATAGGTATAAAATAAAAACCTAGAATTATTTAAATTTGCATTCCTCTTTTTATTAGTAATTTGGAATTTGGAAGGTAAGAGATCAGCTAGTTGGTGCAGTGAACAGGTGTCTGGGCCTGGAATCAGGAAGATCTGAGTTTAAATCTGCTCTTAGATACTTACTCAGCTTTCATGAATTCAAAGATCATTTCTATATAGATAAATCTTTCATTTATCCATTACCTAATCTCTTGACCTATAGTTCTGTATCTCCTATAGCCTTTGATTCGTCTGTCTGACTATTTGCCTGCCTAACTGTCTGTCTATCTGTCTGTCTATCTGTGTAGAAGCTGAGTTTCTTTCTCAACCAGGCTAGAAATACAATGAGAATAATCCAACTTCTCATCAAATGGTAGTTTTTTGTCTGTTCAATTTCTGACCTGTGCTGGTTCACTCCCCTGTAGGGAGTTTGGTACTCAACTCCCATTCCTCTGGACTCACAAGACAGGCTTGTTAGTAAGCAACTGTAACCCTACTATAGTTCAGAACTCCTCTGCTAAAATAATCTACTGCCTTAGCTTTTTTCAGTAGCAAGGATTACAGGTGGATGCTACTATACCTGGCTTAAACAGCCTGTTGGGCATCTGAAACTGGATGTCTCATAGACTTCTTAAACTCGGTGTGTTTAAAACTGATTTAATTATCTTTGTCTCTAAACCTTTCCCTCTTTCTAACTTTACTATAATTGCTGATAGCACTACCATCTTCCCAGGTAGCCAAGCTCACAACTTGAGTTTCATCTTTGACTCCTTGTTCTTCCCACCTGGCTCCTCTCCTCTATCTAAACTATTGCTAATGTCTGTCTTTTCCCCACACCCACTAAAAGCCAATTAATATATAGATATGCACCTGAAAAAGGAGTTATGATTCATTATAATTTTATATGAAATCAAACTAGGGAATAGAAATAGCTTAGAGACATAAAGGAAATTGTATATAAAGTACCTGCCAGAAATAAGCACTGAAGAAGAGATTCAAGGATTTACCTTTTATTAGGTCTCAAAAGGGACAGTCAGCATGAAAAAAAGAAACTCTTTTGTCTTTTTCAGAAGTTCTTTTTATCACTGGCCATTACTGCTATTACATGACTGCTTTGCTTCCTTTGCCAGACATGTCCCCTTTGATCATCATCTGCTCCCACCTTCTGCTATAATCTCTTGTCTAATCTCTGTTGTAGATTCAATTCTACATTTTTAAAATTTTCATTGAAAGAATAAAAAAATCTCCTAGTCAATAAAAGATTCTTCTCTCTGGAACTAGAATCCACCATTAGGTTTTTCCTGGTCTACAAAGAAAATCAGTCTGAACACTCAGTCAAAAAAGTAAGTTATGTTGAAAAAGCAGTAGCAGCAATAAATATATAGTGCTAACAACATGACAGTTATTTTAAGTAGGATGGTACCAGTTGATCAAATATGGAGAAGAATGAAGATCAGAAACCCCAGACTGGCTCTTTCCTTTAGAATGAATTTACTTTGATTTTTTCATATGCTAATATTGGGGGTAGTTCGCAGAAGATCTCCTGATGTGAAATGGTGATGAGGAGTAATAGCATTACCAGGAACATCAGTGCTGCACCATAAATTGCACTTCTTCATATGTCAGGGTCATCTCTAATAAGGTAGCTAAAAGTTTATTACCTTTTTGCATGTATCTTGTCCCTGTGCCAGGGTAGATACCAAGGTTTCCCTTGAACTACCACTCACTTGGTGTTACCTAGACCACAAGTTAGGACCTCTCCTACCCTTTGAGTCAGATCAGTGGTGATACCAAATTTTTGCCATTTTAGAAGCCTCTGTCCCCTTTTCCTGTTGGGGGCCAGTTAAGGATTCACTTTCATCTACAGATTTAGGATTGCCACCAAATTATACAGAGACTGTTTCACTGCTCTCATGTCATTAGGAAACAAGACACTTTCTAGTAGTTTCATTCCAT
>NW_025395900.1:0-1742 GCF_016433145.1 Gracilinanus agilis | reverse complement strand
GTGTGTGTGTGTGTGTGTGTGTGTGTGTGTGTGTGTGTGTGTGTGTGGTATGTGTATAGAGTTATCTTGAGTAGCTGGCCATTGTCAAGGAAATTTACCGCAAAAATATCAGATATTTTTCCAAGTTAAATGTTCCTGTTTTTATTCTATGTAATTTTGGTTGTGGTCAAAGTTTTTATTTTGTATGATCAAAATAATGTTTTATCTTTTCTGATTATCTCTATCCTTATTTTTTAAAGTCAAGAACTCTTTTGCTATGCATAGTTGTGAAAGGCATTTCCTTCCATTTGTCTCTAATTTTGTTAGAGTATTATCTCTTAAATTTATTGCTATGTTTTAGTGAAAATTCCTTTCAGATATGGTCTAGTATTATATTGCCAGGTATACCTTTTAGCTCTCAAATTCTGTGATAATTTAATTCCCATTCTGTGAGATATGGTCTGTTTACAACTAACATTATTACAAGGTAGAAGAGAACAGAGACAAAATAAAGTCCATATAAAAGTGCTAGCAGAAGTTGAAAGAAGAAGAGATTATTTTCAGCTAGTGATAGAGGACATAGAGAAATCACTTCTAAGAATGTGGGCTAATAACATTAACAATAGGATAGAGGCAGGAGAAGGCAAGAAGAGACCAAGCTAAACATAAGTTTAGCTGGACTGTAGATATTCCTAAATGAAAGTAATTTAAGATCAGATTGATTCCTTGAATGCTAAAGTTACCATCTTAAACACACTTCGATCAAACAATTGTTCAACATTAAATATTTATTTTAATTTTCAGCATTTTTACATGTGTCTTAGAAATCTGAATGGTATAATTTTAACCTCAAATAGTACTAATGAGTTTTATCTGCTATCCAAAGTACTCAGTGGTAGGTACCAAAGTCAGATCATAGTGGTTAAGACATGAATATGGTAAGGAAATGTAAGCAAAAAATGCAGACTACCCTTTCTAGAAGATTGGAAGGGAAAAGAGGAAGGAGAGCAGATCATAGTATGAGGGGATTGATTAGAGAAGCAGAAATTATACAGTGAAAGAACAAAGATGTTATAATTTTATGGTATAGAGCAGCATTGGTGAATATTTTTGAGATCACGTGCCCAAAGTGCAACGTCAAGCTGCCTGTGAGCCCTGCACAGAACCCCAGATAGAAGAGGGTAGAAGTACCCTCACTGGGCGACTGGACAGAGGGGTGGAACATACAAAAATGTCCTTGGGCATTGTGGAAAGGGGGAACTGAGCAGCCTTCCTGGTGCTGTCCTAGCATCTGTGCCATGCCATCACCAACAGGGGTATAGAGCAATGGCTCCCAAACTTTTTTGGCCTACTGCCCTCTTTCCAGAAAAAATATCACTTAGCAGCCCCTGTCACATACTATCACCACTCCTTACAGTTATTCACCACCCCCAAATGCACCTGTGAACATCACTGCCCCCCTGGATCACTGCAGCACCCACCATGGGTTGGTGGCACCCACTTTGGGAATCACTGGTATAGAGGATGGAATTCTGTATTTGAAATCAGGAAAAAAACTAAGTTAGAATTCTATTGATCACACGAAATGTATGGCCAGCTACTTTATTTCTATGATCTTCACTTTTCCTCATCTGTAAAGTTTAATGTCTGTATTATCTGTGTTACAGGGTTGTCATAAAGTTCAAAGGAGATCATATAAAATATTTTGCAGACCTTTAAATGCTCAATCAGCTATTATTGTTATTACTCTAGGGCAGTGATGT
>NW_025395899.1:0-1527 GCF_016433145.1 Gracilinanus agilis | reverse complement strand
ACAAGAAAAAGAAGTCTTTAACACTCGACAACTTTTACACAGAGAAAATCCAGACAACCGAGCAAACAGAGGAGGAGAACAAACAAGCATCCGGACCCTAATCAAATAAGGAAAACTCCCCGCAAGCTATGGAAGAGTTCAAAACTGAGATTTTGAGGAAAATGGAAGAGATCTGGCAAGAAAATAACTGTTTAAAAGGTAGAATCTTGCAAAAGGAAAGTGAGGCTCAGAAACCAAATGAACTGATAAGCAAATTGAACACCAGAAACGTCCAGATTGAAAAGGAATACCAGAAGATTATGGCCGAAAACCAGAAGATCATAGCCAAAAACGAGAAGATTACAGCCGAAAACCAGAAGATTATAGCCGAAAATCAAAAGATCATAGCTGAAAACCGAAAGATTATAGCTGAAAACCAATCCCTAAAGGATAGAATTGAGCAATTAGAAGCTAATGATCTCTCAAGACAACAAGAACAAATAAAACAAAGTCAAAAGACTGAAAAAATAGAAGGAAACATGAAATATCTCAATGAGAGAGTGACAGACCAAGAAAACCGGGTCTAGAAGAGACAATCTGAGAATAATTGGTCTTCCAGAAAAAAACAGAAATTAATAGAAACTTGGACTCCATACTAACAGAAATTATTCAGCAAAATTGCCCTGAAGTCCTACAACAAGAGGGCAATATAGGCATTGAAATGATTCATAAAACACCTGCAACATTTGATCCAGAAAAGAAAATGCCCAGAAATGTAATTGCCAAATTCAAGAGTTTACAAGCAAAAGAAAAAATCTTACAAGAAGCCAGAAAGAAACAATTCAAATATCAAGGAGCACCAATCAGGATCACACAGGATCTGGCAGCCTCCACACTAAAAGATCGCAAGGCTTGGAATACGATATTCAGAAAGGCAAGAGAGCTGGGCCTGCAACCACGGATCAATTACCCATCAAAATTGACTATATATTTCCAGGGGAAAGTATGGGCATTCAACAAAATTGAAGAATTCCAGATATTTGCACAGAAAAGACCAGGGCTAAATGGAAAGTTTGATATCCAACCACAAAAATCGAGAGAAACATGAAAAGGTAAATAAGATACAGAGGGGAAAGAAAGAAAACTTATCATTTTTAAATTTGCCTTTTTAAGGGCCTCAGTGAGATCTAATTATCTGTATTCCTATGTAGAGAAATGTTATGTATAATTCTCTGTAGTGTACTCTATTCACTATTATAGTATTCACTATTATAGTAATCAGAAGAATAATTCCACAGGGTGAGGGTGGAACACTAAATAATCTAAGATGACATGGGGGATGGGAAAGAGGGGGTGAATAGCAGGGGACACCAAGAGAAACTTGAGTGAATAAGAAAGATAGGATGTTCTATTACACACAAAGAGGGCATGGGAAGGAGAGGGGACAAATACTATTATAAGAAGGAGAGGAAGAGAGCATTAAGAGGTAATAATCAAACGTTACTCTCAGTGTAACCAACCTGGAGAGGGAAGAGTAGCTATACTATC
>NW_025395898.1:3121-6158 GCF_016433145.1 Gracilinanus agilis | reverse complement strand
GAGAGAGAGAGAGAGAGAGAGAGAGAGAGAGAGAGAACAGGGAGAGAGAGAGAGAGTGGGGAGAGAGCGAGAGAGAGCAGGGAGAGAGCGAGAGAAAATGAGGAGAGAGCGAGAGAGAACGGGGAGAGAGTGAGAGAGTGGGGAGAGAGCAAGAAACAGTAAGAGAGTAACGGGCGGGCAGAGGCTCTCAGGAAGGGGTTTCACCTCGCTTAGTTACTAAGGAGAGGTCCTCGGTTTGCCCTGCGTCTCCAGGGAGCTGGGGTCCCTTTACCCATGATCCACTTGGGTCCTCTCTGCTTGCCCACTCGAGGGGAACAAAGCACAACGTGGCATCAGGTCAAGTTTTGCTCTTTTCTGCCCAGACTCCAAAGAAGGACCATGAGTGGAACCTGAGCATCGTTTGAGCCTGGCCCCGCGTGACTGGAAAACAGAGCCGCCCGCACTTGCTGTCCAGAGACCCCAACGCAGGACCCACGCTGTGTGTAAAGTCTGCTGGGAGGAGTTTGCTCCCACTTGGGCATCTAAGTGGCTCGTGTGTCCTGCGTGAAAGGCGGCCCCTTCTCTGCAGCGACTTCTGGTTTCCACGTTCTTTGGCTTGTGTATGGCTACTTGGCAGGGCCCACGAGGCCCACGAGGGGTCGGTGCTTCCCCTCCCCAGAATTCCGCAGGGGGGTTCGGCTCCCCTTTCTCCTACTCCAAACCCCAGGGGCTACCCAGGCAGCCAAAGAGCCGACCGCCCGGACTTCAGTCAAGACTGCCCGGGTCCTTGATGGCCGAGGGCAGTATCGGAGGGCATCTCAGCACGGGCAGAAAGCTCATGGCCTCTAGAGACCCACTGAACCAGCCATCTTATTTTACAGATGAGGAAACTGAGACCCAACGCGGATCACACAGTCTGAACACAGGCAGGTCCTTGGACTTCAAATCCAGTTCCGAGTCACTCAAACGCCGCGTAGCCTCCGGCCACAAGAACCGGAAGGCTCGAGGCCCCGATTGTGCTGCTCCGACTCCTGAGGATCAAAGCAGCCCGTCTGGGCCTGAGCTCCAACCCCAAAAGGAACCCTTGAGCTGAGGCCAGCCTGGGGGCTGGAGGAAGGCGGGCGGCAATGCGGTGCCCCTTGTGAAGACGCCAGCCTGGAACAGCCGGAGCCGATGGAGAGGACTCCGTCCGTCTGTCTGTCTGTCCGTTTGGGGGTGGGAGCTGGCCCCTGCCGACCCCTCTCTGGCTCCGTGTCTGGCTCTCTTCTTCTCTCTGCGTCTCTGCCGCGTCTGTCTCTCTCCACCGGTGTCTCGGGACCTCCCTCTTACTCTTTGCTGGCCGGCCCTGCCTGGCTCTTCCTCGTCCCCCTTCCGTTCGCCTGCATGCCGTCCCCCAGACTGGCACGCGGGTCCCCCAGGGCCGTCGCGCCCTTCCTTCTGAGCGGCTTCAGACGTGGCATTCGGGGCTCCAAGGCCCAAACGAGCCTGGAGGGGCTGCTCGTCCTCTGTCTGCCCGTGGTGGCGGAGGGGACCCAGGCCACACGGGGTGGCCCGCTGTGGATGGGGAGCGAGAGACGAAGGGCCGGTGAGGAGGCAGGGAAAGGCTGCTTGGGCCCAGCACCCGCAGTGGGAGGATCTGCAGCCAGAACCTTCTGTCTCCGGGGGGGGTGGAGGGGGCTGTCCATCACGGCGGGTGGCCGGGCCAGGGAAGGTACGTTGGGCTCTGAGGCAGGGAGCCACCGGCCAATGAGAGCAGAGGAAGCCATGGGGCAGGCGGGACTCTCCACCCCAGCCCAGTCCCTGTGTCCAGCCCAGCCCAGGGGGGCCCGGAACCTGGGCTCTGCAGGTCCTCGTAGAGAGATCCCTGAAACGGCCCAGCCAGGAATGGAGCCTGCAGGGCAGGGGGGCCAAGAGCAGGGCTGCCACTCCGGCTTCTCCTCAGTGGGTACGTTGACATCAGCAGGCTGGCACTCGGGGGCACCACAAACCCACCCAAGGCGGGCACTGCCAACACGGTGCCACAGCCGGGACGAGGCGTTGCTCTGGGCCTGACCTTTACTGAGATGACTGGCCTCCAAGCAAGAGGCCTGCTTCCCCTTTGGCTTCCCCCCACCTCACCTCACTGTTCCGTGGCGCCCCCCAGATCAGTGGCACGTAGCCTCTGGCCCCATCCCCCGTCTCCTGTGCCCGGTGGAAGGTGCCTCTGAGCCATCGAGTTCAGACTCGCCCACACGCAGCCCTTCTGATGGAGCACTTCCAGGAACGGGGAGCTCACCACCTCACGACCACTGGACGACCAGCTAAGAAAAGCTCTCGCCGTGGCTGGCCCAAATCCACTTCCTGCACTCGCTGGGAGCGGTTCTGCCTTCTTTTCCACGTGACGCTTCCTTTTCTCTCCTCCCTTCCCTCCCCTCTTAGGACCCCTCTTACCTGTCGGCTCCAAGACAGAAGAGCAGAAGGGCCGGGCGATGGGGTCACCCAGCGAGGAGGTGCCTGAGGCCAGATTTGAACCCGGGTCTTCCCCTCTCCAGGCCCGACTCCCCACCCACCGAGCCGCCGAGCTGCCCCCCACGTGGCCTTCCTTTCTAGGCCGGAGGCTGGAGGCTGGAGGAAGTGCTGGTTTCGGAGTCCCTCCGAGAGCGGCGTGGGTTGGGTCGGCATCCCCGGGGAATGGAGAGTGGAGCAGGAAGGGGCCTTCAGAGGCCCTGGATGCCTGGAGAACCCTTCTTTTGATCAGGAAGAAGCTGAGGCCCAACAAGGGAATGTGACTTACCCAAGGTCACACAGGTACTAACCCCCAGAGCCCAGACTGACCGAAGCCTGCAGTCCCTCCGACTCTAGAGCTGGCAGAAAGCTGGACAGAGGAGTTGGAGGCAGCCCCGACCACGGCCGCAGGGCCCCGCAGCGGACCCTGGCAGCCCTCTCACCCTCCAAGACCTCCCTGCTCGGGCGGCCTGTGGGCTAGAAAAGAGAGCGGGGAGCCCGGCCCACGGCCCTCTCTAGCAGGCAGGGCCCGCGTCACCCAGGCGCCCCCCTCCTTCGAGAGCCGAAGGCCCCG
>NW_025395898.1:0-3085 GCF_016433145.1 Gracilinanus agilis | reverse complement strand
GGGGGAGAACGAGAGAGAGCAGGGAGAGCGAGAGAGAACAAGGAGAGAGAGAGAGAGAGAGAGAGAGAGAGAGAGAGAGAGAGAGAGAGAGAACAGGGAGAGAGAGAGAGAGTGGGGAGAGAGCGAGAGAGAGCAGGGAGAGAGCGAGAGAAAATGAGGAGAGAGCGAGAGAGAACGGGGAGAGAGTGAGAGAGTGGGGAGAGAGCAAGAAACAGTAAGAGAGTAACGGGCGGGCAGAGGCTCTCAGGAAGGGGTTTCACCTCGCTTAGTTACTAAGGAGAGGTCCTCGGTTTGCCCTGCGTCTCCAGGGAGCTGGGGTCCCTTTACCCATGATCCACTTGGGTCCTCTCTGCTTGCCCACTCGAGGGGAACAAAGCACAACGTGGCATCAGGTCAAGTTTTGCTCTTTTCTGCCCAGACTCCAAAGAAGGACCATGAGTGGAACCTGAGCATCGTTTGAGCCTGGCCCCGCGTGACTGGAAAACAGAGCCGCCCGCACTTGCTGTCCAGAGACCCCAACGCAGGACCCACGCTGTGTGTAAAGTCTGCTGGGAGGAGTTTGCTCCCACTTGGGCATCTAAGTGGCTCGTGTGTCCTGCGTGAAAGGCGGCCCCTTCTCTGCAGCGACTTCTGGTTTCCACGTTCTTTGGCTTGTGTATGGCTACTTGGCAGGGCCCACGAGGCCCACGAGGGGTCGGTGCTTCCCCTCCCCAGAATTCCGCAGGGGGGTTCGGCTCCCCTTTCTCCTACTCCAAACCCCAGGGGCTACCCAGGCAGCCAAAGAGCCGACCGCCCGGACTTCAGTCAAGACTGCCCGGGTCCTTGATGGCCGAGGGCAGTATCGGAGGGCATCTCAGCACGGGCAGAAAGCTCATGGCCTCTAGAGACCCACTGAACCAGCCATCTTATTTTACAGATGAGGAAACTGAGACCCAACGCGGATCACACAGTCTGAACACAGGCAGGTCCTTGGACTTCAAATCCAGTTCCGAGTCACTCAAACGCCGCGTAGCCTCCGGCCACAAGAACCGGAAGGCTCGAGGCCCCGATTGTGCTGCTCCGACTCCTGAGGATCAAAGCAGCCCGTCTGGGCCTGAGCTCCAACCCCAAAAGGAACCCTTGAGCTGAGGCCAGCCTGGGGGCTGGAGGAAGGCGGGCGGCAATGCGGTGCCCCTTGTGAAGACGCCAGCCTGGAACAGCCGGAGCCGATGGAGAGGACTCCGTCCGTCTGTCTGTCTGTCCGTTTGGGGGTGGGAGCTGGCCCCTGCCGACCCCTCTCTGGCTCCGTGTCTGGCTCTCTTCTTCTCTCTGCGTCTCTGCCGCGTCTGTCTCTCTCCACCGGTGTCTCGGGACCTCCCTCTTACTCTTTGCTGGCCGGCCCTGCCTGGCTCTTCCTCGTCCCCCTTCCGTTCGCCTGCATGCCGTCCCCCAGACTGGCACGCGGGTCCCCCAGGGCCGTCGCGCCCTTCCTTCTGAGCGGCTTCAGACGTGGCATTCGGGGCTCCAAGGCCCAAACGAGCCTGGAGGGGCTGCTCGTCCTCTGTCTGCCCGTGGTGGCGGAGGGGACCCAGGCCACACGGGGTGGCCCGCTGTGGATGGGGAGCGAGAGACGAAGGGCCGGTGAGGAGGCAGGGAAAGGCTGCTTGGGCCCAGCACCCGCAGTGGGAGGATCTGCAGCCAGAACCTTCTGTCTCCGGGGGGGGTGGAGGGGGCTGTCCATCACGGCGGGTGGCCGGGCCAGGGAAGGTACGTTGGGCTCTGAGGCAGGGAGCCACCGGCCAATGAGAGCAGAGGAAGCCATGGGGCAGGCGGGACTCTCCACCCCAGCCCAGTCCCTGTGTCCAGCCCAGCCCAGGGGGGCCCGGAACCTGGGCTCTGCAGGTCCTCGTAGAGAGATCCCTGAAACGGCCCAGCCAGGAATGGAGCCTGCAGGGCAGGGGGGCCAAGAGCAGGGCTGCCACTCCGGCTTCTCCTCAGTGGGTACGTTGACATCAGCAGGCTGGCACTCGGGGGCACCACAAACCCACCCAAGGCGGGCACTGCCAACACGGTGCCACAGCCGGGACGAGGCGTTGCTCTGGGCCTGACCTTTACTGAGATGACTGGCCTCCAAGCAAGAGGCCTGCTTCCCCTTTGGCTTCCCCCCACCTCACCTCACTGTTCCGTGGCGCCCCCCAGATCAGTGGCACGTAGCCTCTGGCCCCATCCCCCGTCTCCTGTGCCCGGTGGAAGGTGCCTCTGAGCCATCGAGTTCAGACTCGCCCACACGCAGCCCTTCTGATGGAGCACTTCCAGGAACGGGGAGCTCACCACCTCACGACCACTGGACGACCAGCTAAGAAAAGCTCTCGCCGTGGCTGGCCCAAATCCACTTCCTGCACTCGCTGGGAGCGGTTCTGCCTTCTTTTCCACGTGACGCTTCCTTTTCTCTCCTCCCTTCCCTCCCCTCTTAGGACCCCTCTTACCTGTCGGCTCCAAGACAGAAGAGCAGAAGGGCCGGGCGATGGGGTCACCCAGCGAGGAGGTGCCTGAGGCCAGATTTGAACCCGGGTCTTCCCCTCTCCAGGCCCGACTCCCCACCCACCGAGCCGCCGAGCTGCCCCCCACGTGGCCTTCCTTTCTAGGCCGGAGGCTGGAGGCTGGAGGAAGTGCTGGTTTCGGAGTCCCTCCGAGAGCGGCGTGGGTTGGGTCGGCATCCCCGGGGAATGGAGAGTGGAGCAGGAAGGGGCCTTCAGAGGCCCTGGATGCCTGGAGAACCCTTCTTTTGATCAGGAAGAAGCTGAGGCCCAACAAGGGAATGTGACTTACCCAAGGTCACACAGGTACTAACCCCCAGAGCCCAGACTGACCGAAGCCTGCAGTCCCTCCGACTCTAGAGCTGGCAGAAAGCTGGACAGAGGAGTTGGAGGCAGCCCCGACCACGGCCGCAGGGCCCCGCAGCGGACCCTGGCAGCCCTCTCACCCTCCAAGACCTCCCTGCTCGGGCGGCCTGTGGGCTAGAAAAGAGAGCGGGGAGCCCGGCCCACGGCCCTCTCTAGCAGGCAGGGCCCGCGTCACCCAGGCGCCCCCCTCCTTCGAGAGCCGA
>NW_025395897.1:0-1602 GCF_016433145.1 Gracilinanus agilis | reverse complement strand
GTGAATTGGGTCGGGGCATCCCAGGCTAGGGAAGAGGGAAGGGCTGGGTTGGGAAGGAGAGCTGGGTCCCTGCATTTATACCCCATGAGAAGGTGTTTTCTTTGCCCTGGTGGAGGGAAATGAATCCAAAAACAGATGAGGAAGGGATCTGAGAGATTCAGCAAGTCTGATCACCCAGTGTCGAAACTCCCTCTGATGATCATCAACCTTACTGAGCCTCAGCTTCTTCATCTGTAAAATGGAGATCATAATACCTGTAGCATTTACTTGGCAGGGTTGTTGGGAAGCTCAGATGAGAGAATATTATGTGAAGTATTAAATAAATGTCAGTTATTATCATAGAGGCAGACTATACTGCCTCATTCATTATACAGAGAAGAATAATTCAGTGAATGCTCATAGGATTCTTGATCTAGGATTAGAAGGGATCCCGGAAGCTACCTTTTCTGTTCCCCACATTTTACAGGTGAGGAAACTGAGGCCTAGGGAGATTACATGAATTTCCTAAGGTTGACAAGTAAGCACCAGAGGCAAGATTTGAACCCAGGTCCTCTGACTCCCAAACCTGGATTTTTGTATCTGTGCCTTGTCACAAATGACAATGGTAGATCTGGTATTAGAATCCAGATCTCTTGGGGAAGGGAATTCTGGCTTATTCTCACTATCCCATGTTGCAGCCCTAAGTCCTCCTGTTTTTGTAGACCCATAAGGAGAAACTGTGGCTCTTTTCCTGAGGACTGGCTCATAGTAATGGGGAGGCAATGGAGACCCTCCCTCCTTTCACACTTAGCTGATAATCACTGAAATACAGGGTCTCAGAGGGAGCTATCTCATGCAACCCAGGCCTGAATTACTGACTCATCTGATAAAGTGATTTCCCTTCTTGGGCTCTTGTTGGGAACCCATTCCTCTCTGTCTCTGTCTGTCTCTGTCTCCCTCTCAGACCCTTACCTTCACTGTATTGGTTCTAAGGCAAAAGAGTGGTAAGGGCTAGGCTCTGGGGGTTAAGTGACTTGACCAGGGTCATACGGCTAGGAAGTGTCTTAAATCAGATTTGAACATAGGACCTCCTGTCTCTGGGGCTTTTTCTCTATCCACTGTGCCACCTAGCTCCCCCCCCCCCAGAGATCATCCCTATTTGAGAAAGCTCTCAAAGGTTAGTAAATTTTCCCTAATAGCAGACCTAAAGTTGACCCCTTTCTAATCCTCCCCACAGTGTTCCTGGTTCTGCTCTCTGGAAGCTAGAAGGTAGCAAAACAAGGCAAATCCTTCTTCTATGTGATAGTCTTTCAAATACTTAATAGAACCACCATGTTCCCCTAAGTCTTCTCCTGACTAAACATCTCCAGCTTATTCAATAGACCCTCACATGGCAAGACCTCAAGGATCTTCACTGTCCTGGTTATCCTCCTTGGATGCCCTCTAGCTTGAGTCACCTGGAACTGAACCTAATTCTCCTGATATTTGATGGTTCTTCTGCCCTTTCTTCAAGCAGAAGGAAGAGTTATCTCTCTGCAGTTCCTTGTAATGAGAGAAAGATGAAATGGGGAGCTTTGGGGCTCAGTGGATTGAGAGTCAGGCCTAGAGATGGGAGATCCTGGA
>NW_025395896.1:0-1868 GCF_016433145.1 Gracilinanus agilis | reverse complement strand
TCATCTTCCTGACCATTTTGCTTTCTAGCACAAGGTGTTGGAAGAGAGACCTCAAGGATCAAGGATTCACTGAATTGTGGGGGGAGAGAGAGAGAGAGAGAGAGAGAGAGAGAGATTATCTCAATAGATGCCGAAAAAGCCTTTGACAAGATACAGCATCCATTCCTATTGAAAACATTGAAAAGTATAGGAATAGAATGACCTTTCCTAAAAATAATAAACGGCATATACCTAAAACCATCAACAAACATCCTATGCAATGAGGATAAATTAGAAGCCTTCCCAATAAGATCAGGATGCCCATTATCACCTCTATTATTCAACACAGTACTAGAAACACTAGCAGTAGCAATTAGAGAAGAAAAAGAAATTGAAGGTATCAAAATAGGCAATAAGGAGACTAAGCTTTCACTCTTTGCAGATGATATGATGGTATACTTAAAAAATCCTAGACAATCAACTAAGAAGCTTGTAGAAATAATCAACAGCTTTAGCAAAGTTGCAGGATACAAAATAAAGGCACATAAATCAGCAGCATTTCTATACATTTCCAACACATTAGAGCAGCAAGAGGTAGAAAGAGAAACACCGTTTAAAATCATCCTAGACAACAGAAAATACTTGGGAATCTATCTACCAAAACAAACACAGCAATTATACGAAAACAACTACAAAACTACTAAGAAACTACAAAACACTTTCCAAACAAATAAAACTGGATCTAAACCATTGGAAAGCTATTGATTGCTCATGGGTAGGATCAGCTAACATAATAAAAATGACCATTCTACCCAAATTAATATACGTATTTAGTGCCATACCTATCAAACTACCAAAAAACTTCTTTACTGAATTAGAAAAAACTATAACAAATTTCATTTGGAATAACTACAGATCAAGAATATCAAGGGAAATAATGGAAAAAAAAATGTGACTGAAGGGGGCCTAGCAGTACCAGATATTAAACTATACTATAAAGCAGCAGTCATCAAAACAATATGGTACTGGCTAAGAGACAGAAGGGAGGATCAGTGGAACAGACTTGGGGTAAATGACATCAGCAAGACAGTGTATGATAAACCCAAAGAGCCCAACTTTTGGGACATGAATCCACTATTTGACGAAAACTGCTGGGAAATTTGGAAAACAATATGGGAGAGATTAGGTTTAGATCAACATCTCACACCCTACACCAAGATAAATTCGGAATGGGTGAATGACTTGAATATAAAGAGGGAAACTATAAATTTCCCTCCAGGAATTGATGCAGAGGGAGAGGAGAAGAGCCAGAAGAACATTGTACTCAGAGACTGATATACTATGGTAAAATCCAATGTAATGGACTTCTGTACTAGCAGCAATGCAATGACACAGGACAGTTCTGAAGCATTTATGTTAAAGAATACTTTCCCTAACTATCCCTTGAGACTTCTCGAATCCACCTTCTTCTCTAATGATGATTATCCTTCTTGAATAATCAGAGGGTTTGGTGCTTAATTGGCCCTGAGAAGTTCACACCTCCCTCTCCCCCCCACTAAAGGCTTGTGGGTGTGGCTTTCCCCATTGGAAAGGATGGAGAGGAAAGCTGGCCTTTACTATTGGCTGCAGCTGTTTGACGTCACTTTGTGTGGCCAATGAGGTCTCATCAATTCGAACTCCTCACCCCCACCCCTGGCCCCAGGGGAGGAGTCTGACAGGGCCCCTCCCCCTTAAAAGCAGCTCACAAAAGCTGGGGAAGGCAGAAATCTGCTGTTGAACTCAAGTGCAGGAGCTCCCTGGATTTCACCTTCTCTACTAGCACAGACTATTGAAGAGGGGGTCTCATCTTCCTGACCATTTTGCTTTCTAGCACAAGGTGTTGGAAGAGA
>NW_025395895.1:0-1801 GCF_016433145.1 Gracilinanus agilis | reverse complement strand
GGGATGCTCATCAACTGGGGAATGGCTGGACAGATTGTGGTATATGTTGGTGATGGAATATTATTATGCATAAGAGATGACAAGGATGATTTCAGAAGAAGCTGGAAAGATCTATATGAACTGATGCAGAGCAAAATAAGCAGAACTGGGAGAACATTGTATACGACAGCAATATTGTAAGATGATCAACTGTGAAAGACAACTATTTCCAAGAATATAATGATCTAGGATAATTCTGAAGGATATATGACAAAGAATTCTGTCCACCTCCAGAGAAAGAACTGTTGGAGTTGGATAGATGCGGATCAGAACATACTATCTTTCACACTAGTTTATTTACAATTTTATTTTGGGATTTTGTTTTTATATGAGTGTTTGCTTGCAACAATGACCAATGTGAAATATGTTGAAAAATAGATCAGGTTGGAACTGTTTGAATGTTATGCCATATTTCATTTGTATTTCTTCTAGTTTAATATTGATTTTGATTTTTTTCCACTAATAAGTCAATGATATGATTGCACACAGGCCACTGATTCAGAAATAATCCCCAAACTGGTAACCAGTCATTTCTCATTTGTTAGCATATAATCAATCTCATTTTATATTAATGTAATTTGGTACACATCATTACCAATGACTTCTGACTTTCTTCTCAGAGAAAATATTCATGATCTCTAGATAGGAGGCTTCTCAATAGTCCTCAAACCTTTAACTTCTCTCATTTCTTAGTCCCGAGTCATATTTTCCAGCATATCTTTTTCACTCTCTTCCCCAATGTCTCTGCATCGAAGCCACCAAGTATTAAATTGTGTGTTGATTTAACTTGGAAGGTCTTATCAGGTTCTTGGTAGTGAATTTCTTTACTTCTTCATCTTCTGCAACAGATGTTGGTACATGAGTGCAGCAATCATCTTCATGGTGGTCTCTCTGCAAATGTTCATTATGAGCTGTGCAATATGAGATGGCCAAGTGTCCCATGCAATGATGTTTTTTGTTGCTTTTGGATGGATCATAAAACCAACACCAACAACTCCCTTATTTACTTCTCTAAGGAAGAACCTGTGAGCCCTCTTTCCTTTTAGCTATAACTTCATTTTGTCATCTGGTTTCATTTATAGTGTAAATGTCCAGATTAATATAATTCAGTTCCTCTAGTAATATGTCAATGCAATGACTATTGGACATTTCAAGTACCAACAGTTAAGACAATGTTTATAGGTAGGCTAGAAATTGTGATTATGTGTAGCCTTTGCTCTCTTTCCCCCTACTCTGAAACTGTTATTGATCCAGGGTCACATAGGACTGCATGCCATTTAAAATTTTTCTTTATTTCTTGGGTTGTCTTGGCCAAAGAATTCATCATTATTTAGCCAGCTTAACCTTTCCGGTCTTAGGTAAGCTGAGCCTAGGAAGGAAAATATCCCTTATTGTTGGGACCATGTTCAAAACCTGTGCAGCATGGTAGAAAGAGCCACAGCTTGTCCTTTGCTGACACAGCCATACAAAAGCTTATCATTATATCCTAAAGACCTTAGTTGGGATGCTTTGGTTTAAGTACAACGGCTGTTTGAAATTTCTGCAAAGTTAGAAAGACATCAGTTCAGATTTGACCTCAGTCACTCCTCTTGTGAACTCTGGGTAAATCACTTAATCTCTGTCTGCCTCAGTTTCCTCTGTAGTATACAGAATTGGGGTGATATAGTTTTTTCTAGCTTTGGCTGAGTTCCAAAAGCTGTTATACTGTATCCTACACCTCATCTGTCAATTGGAGAATAATAACACTTACCTTCCAGAGTCA
>NW_025395894.1:0-1928 GCF_016433145.1 Gracilinanus agilis | reverse complement strand
TCAAATTGTCTCTTCTAGACCGGTTTTCTTGGTCTGTCACTCTCTCATTGAGATATTTCATGTTTCCTTCTATTTTTTCAGTCTTTTGGCTTTGTTTTATTTGTTCTTGTTGTCTTGAGAGATCATTAGTTTCTACTTGCTCAATTCTAGCATTTAGGGATTGATTTTCGGCTATAATCTTTCGGTTTTCAGCCATAATCTTCTGGAATTCCTTTTCAATCTGGTCATTTCTGGTGTTCAATTGCAAGGTTTTACCTTTTAAACAGTTATTTTCTTGCCAGATCTCTTCCATTTTCCTCAAAATCTCAGTTTTGAACTCTTCCATAGCTTGTGAGGAGTTTTCCTTATTTGAGGAGGGTCCAGATGCTTGTTTGTTCTCCTCCTCTCTTTGCTTGGTTGTCTGAATTTTCTCTGTGTAAAAGTTGTCGAGTGTTAAGGGCTTCTTTTTCTTGTTGTTATTCTTTCTCTTCTGAGTTTCCTGAGGTTGGGTAGCCATCATTAGCCCAGCAGCTTCTCAGGTTTATCCTCGCGCTCAGTGTCCGTCCGCGGTCTATTAGTACCTGAGGTCTGAGTTCTGGTTTTTTCCAAGGTCAAGCCCCCTTGCTTGATCCTCTGCAGGAGGTTCCTTTACAAGTCTCAGGGCGCTGCTTCCACAGTCGTATACTGGTCTGCACTGGTTCCCCACTCAGGTTTTCAGAGCTTTAGTTCCAGGCTGTGTCTGCCTCCACCCACGCCTCTGCCAGTGCCTGTGCGCTCTGCGCTGGGTGTCCACTCTCTGCCCTCGCACTCAGATTTTGCTTGCGTTCTCTGGCTTATTAGGGTCCTAAATCTTGCTGCTCTCGGGAACAGGCCCCGGAGCTGCCAATGACTCGATGGGTACCCCAAACTTGCTCTATTTCTTTTTAGCTGGCTTCAGAGCTATAGATTTTGTGTGTGGAGGGGTTGGGGGTGGGGTGGTTGCTCAGCCCGCGATTTAGTGAGAGCCCTTTATAGCCTGGAAATGTCTCGATTCCACGTACCTTCCACGCTGTGCCCTGTTGTGGGGTTCCTCCGTTCGTCTGGACTTGTTTTTATGTCCCCTTGAGGAGTTTTGTGTGTTTCGGTCAGGAGAGGTTAAGAGTTGCTTCTTACTCTGCCACCATCTTAACCCGGAAAAAAACTATTATTCTTATTTTATAGATGGAGAAGATATTATAAATGAGATAACTGAAATTCAAAGAGTTCATTGTTTGTCCAAGATTAATTACACAACTTGTCTGACATCTCCTTTTCTCTTTCTCTCCTTTCTCTTTGTCTACTTCTATACTTCTATCTATATATCTATCTAAAATCTATTTATCTCTATATTCTAATATAGAATATGCTATGTATTACATAATTTATATATCTAATAGATATATCCATATATATCATCCATATTACAGATATCCATATCTATCTAAATGTATATATCTATATCTATAGAATCTATTTCTATTTGCAATGCATACCTATAGTCACGTATACAATATATGTGTCTGCATTTATTCTATGTGAATACACAAACACAAAATACAAATTTTAGATCACTTGAAAAACAATGGGAAGAAATTCACGAAGAGCATAAATATGCTGTAGCAGATTAATAATGACAAAGTACATCCTAGGTATTTTGCAAATATAAAATCAGAGAGATGTACAATACTTAAAAGAATTGGATCAGTCACAATGTAAGAATGAAGAACAACAGTTAGACAGCCTTTTCTATATTGCTACCTAAATAATATCAAAAGAATTAGAAGGACCCCAGGAAGTTAGATGAAAACTCAGTACATGATTTATGTTAGAGCCCCATTTGAGAGAAGGTTTAGATCATTTACATCTTACACTATTTAGGAATATCTGAAACAGTGAGACCACAGATCCATCATTAAATTAAATATGCAAGT
>NW_025395893.1:0-7717 GCF_016433145.1 Gracilinanus agilis | reverse complement strand
TATATATATATATATATGAACTGAGAAGGAAATGGAAAACTACTCCTCTATCTTTTCTAAGAAAACCTCATATAGAGTCATGAAGAATCAGAAACAACTGAACAATAATAGACATATGAACTGATAAAAAGTAAAGTGAGCAGAACCAGGAAAACAATACCTACAATGACTACTATAGCATAAACAGGAAGAATAATAAAATAATCAAAACAGAATGCTGCAAAATCATGACACAGCTAGACCCCAAAGAAGAGATATGCTTGAGAAAGCACCTTCCCTTGCACCTCTTTGCAGAGATGGGAAACTATGAATAGGAACAGATAACAACATATTACATATAACATGTATGGATGGATATTACACATAACAACAGACATTTTGTTATATTGGTTAGTTTTGCTAATTTGTTTTCCTCCTCTTTTAAAAATGTTTCTGTTATAGGAAATGGCTCTTTGGGAGAGGGAGAAAAAGAGATACAATGGGAAATGTAGGTGATGCAAAACCAAAATACATCCATACAAATTACCTTTTAAAAAAATAAATGTCGGCAGCTGGGTAGCTCAGTAGATTGAGAGCCAGGCCTAGAGACGGGAGGTCCTGGGTTCAGATCTGACCTCAGACACTTCCCAGCCGTGTGACCCTGGGCAAGTCACTTCACCCCCATGCCCACCCTTGCCACTCTTCTGCCTTGGAGCCAATACACAGTGTTGACTCCAAGACGGAAGGTAAGGGTTTAAAAAAATAAAATAAATGTTATTCACCAATTAGATAGGTAAATTAGGGTAAAGGTGAATATTCAAAGAACCAAATAGCCTTGATACTTAGCAGCAGCATGGCAGTGTACTACAAATGACCTGGATCTTAGGTACTTGCTAAATAAAGTATTTTATACATAAGTGAAGGAATTTTATTTGGATGGCACAGATATATGGTAAATTGCTACTGTCATTTCTACAAGTATAATCAGATATCCAAGATATACTCAGTATTTTAGTGTTTACAACAACCACAAGAGAGGAACAGCATCCTGTTTATAATTATCTTTTTTATTATGATTTGATGTGTAGAACATTAAAAGTACTGATGTTTACATGAAAAACAAACAAAAAACAACTGCTCCTTTCTTTTCACCTCCCAGGAGTCGCTTCTTTCCTGTGCCTTTCCTATGCTTGATCCCAAAGTTCCACTGAAGGTGTATTTCCTTTCACAATTCATCCTCCCACTCACTTACCCCTAGGGAAAAGTCTCTCGAAAGGAACCTCCATCCTCAATACTGCTCTATCTCAGCACTCTGGTTAAAATTATGATTTGGTGGGGGGTGGAGAAGAGGAACACAGATGACATTATTCATTAACTTTAAAATAGGATAGAAGCCCCATGTATTAGCTGTCATTCCATTGGTTGACTGACCAAGCTTCCACAGAGCACTGAATGCAATAGATATTAAGTGTTTTAAAAACTAAAGCCTGTTACAAGTTTGAAGGATAAACACTGTAGCAAGTACCCTAAGCACTGACTGTGAGTAACTGCAGGCTAGACTGCCAACTGCATATGTTAAATGTTAAGAAACTGTTCTTATCATTCTAATTGAAGAGCCCTAATTGGAAATCTATACTACTAACAGCGTGTAGATTTAGATTTTTAGAGCCCATAGAAAGCACTCAAGTATCACAACCAACTGGGAAAATGGACTACATTGCAGTACAATTTAAACCAGCTCATTACTGTCCCTTTCCTATGTATTGTGCCATCAAATACATTTGGGATGACAAAATGAACCTAAATTATAGGGATCAGCAAAGAGGGATATGAATCCAGGCAACACAACACTGACCAATACTGTGAAGCTGACTGAAGGTTTTATTGAGGGAAAAATAACGGGAATTAAAAATAAAACTTTTCTAAGGCCAATTTTATTGATGATGTGGCATTTCCACATCCACAGTAACAGAAGCCAGTTGCATTATTTTCTGAAATCACAAACATTTTTCATACCAAATCCCTTGCTATAATGTCACTTTGAAAACATACACTAATTGAAACAATAATGCTAGTTTAAACTTAGAAGGTAACTGCAACGTCTTTCCCTCCCTCCCCAAAGGTTTTGAAATACTTCATATTTTCCTTTGGGTCTTATTGTCAAGATCCATCTGCCAGAAGCCGTTGCTTCTGCCACCCACACATCCTACCTCAGCTTGGTGGTTCCAATTACCTGCTCCCACCTTCTGGGCCCAGATTAGCCACACTGGGATTATAAAAGTTACGGGCCCAAGACAGAAGAATTGCTTCAGTTATTAAAATTCACTTTAATAGGCTTTGCTCCTGCTCGACTCTGTGTTGTTATCCTCCTTCTTCAGATTCCAGTCATTTCTTTTTTGACTGTCTCCAGGGATTCCTGACCATCTGCTTCCCTACCCCTGTGATACAACCTTTCACTGGTTCTTCTTTATCTGTTTTGATTTTGACCCCTGGTCTCCTCTGTGCTACACTTGTTTCCTGCCTGCTTCCCTTGGTCCTGATATCCTTTTGCTCAATCTTCCTGACATTTCCCAAATCTTGATAGCTAGCTCGTGTCCCTTGGATTCTGGACCCTTTACCTCTTTCATTTTGTCCTTTATAACACTTGCCTGCTCTTTCTTATCTGACTGCATGTGTTCAAACTTAACTTCTCCCCTGGGTCTAGACCCTTGGATCCACCTTTTCTTCTAGTTTCTATGCCTATTCCTGGGTCCAAGCCACTTCTGTGCTTACCCTACCTCACTGCCCTAAACAAATAAATTCTGTGCTCCCAGCCCAATCCTTTCTTATCCAGTTCCCATACTACTTGCCTCTTGCTGCCCATACTCCCAGAGCTGACATTGAACTGATTGTAAGCTGCCAGGCTCATTCTGAGGTGTATTAACTAGCTGACCATAAGGGTACCATTTACTAAATTACTGATCCATTGACCTTAGACAAGTCACTTAGCCTCTATGTACTTCACTTTCCTCATCTATCAAAAACATGTTCCAAGTAAGACAAATGTGCTAGGCTTGTCAGTAACCTAAACATTCCTTCCTGGAGCATAGACACTATGTCTATAAACATAGATACTTTTCATTTGAGGTGGAAAAAGGCATTGTATGACACATTCAAACTTATTCTTTTCCCTTCTTTCCCCCTGTTTTCCCCAAACCCCAAATATTGATTTTTATAAAACTTCTCTTTTACCAACTCTAAAACTACAAAGCTAGCCAAAAACTTATTTTGTGTACCTCTTCAAAAAGCATTTTGTTTACTGTTTCCCTTGGTTTTTCAGCAGGACTAAAGGAGCTCCTTATCTTGATGGCATCTATGGGGGAAGGTGTGCAAAGTGAGAAAGTGAGTGGAGTGGGCAGAGCACTGGATTTGAACTTGGAAGACTCCAATTCTAGCATTAAATGTATAACCTTGGGTGAGGAGTCATTTCCTTTCCATGGGCCTCAGTCTTCTCATTTGTAAAATTTTGAGGTTAGATTAGTTAATCTCTAAAGTCTAGTTTCTAAAGTCCTTTCAAGATCTAAAGTTCTTTTTTTAAGGCCCTTTTCCAGCTCTAACTCTCTATTCTAAGATCCCTCTCATTTCTGACATTCTCTATTCTATCCTATGATCCTGTCAAACACTCTGGGATACTTCAACGAATGAATGAAGTCCAGGGTTCAGAATGACTATGACTTCTTAAATAGAAACTCTTCCTTCCTCTCAGCCTAAGAAATCCTTTCATTGATCATCTCAAACCCTTTAGTGACTGGCAAGCAAGGGACCTTTCCTCCCTGTTGTAAGGATACTTCAGCAACACAGTTAAAGCTGCTTTAATAAGACAAAATCTATAAATATGGGTGTGCCCTTTTATGGTGATTCATTACTTAGAAATTGCTATTCTGAAAGTAGAAAATCAAGAAAAGAATTCATTATAAGCTCAAGGAATAAATGAATTGGGGCAGCTAAGTGGCTCAATGGATAAAGAGCCCCGCATAGGGTTGGGAGGATCTGGATTAAAATCTGACCTCCCACCCTTCCTAGTTGTATGACCCTGGGCAAGTCACTAAACCTCAGTTGCATAGCCCTTACCACTCTTATACCTTAGAACCAATACTTAGTATCAATTCTAAAATAGAAAGTAAGGTTTTTTTTAAAAAAGAGGAAGAATGAATTAATGGAATTTTTCTTGGATACAGACATATATATTATACATACTATATATATATACAGATGTATATGTATAAATTATATATATTACACATATATAAAATGGTTCTCTAGGGATTTTTTTGACATTTATCTATCAGCAGTAGTAATAAGAGCTGATATTATTCTCTCCCATTTTTTCCTTCTGTTCTGATGGAAGAAGGAAAAAATGTTTTGAGAAATCTAGAGTTTGAAGTATTAAGAAGTAGTGCCCTCATGTTCTATTACCCTTTTTTCTTTCCTAACCCTATTATTGGTGGGAAAGCAGAAAAGTGGTTCATTGAAAGTTTGTCTTCCACCACTTCTAAAAGTTAATATTAAGTACAAGTCATAAAAGCTAGTTACTTATAATCCTAGCTTGGGCTATTCAGCTGATGTTTAGACAGTTTCCTGCCTTCTCTTGCACTACAGCAGGACATTTGGAAATATGGCTCCAAGGCTAGTTCATAGACTTTGCTTAATGGGAAGATTTTAGGAATGTATCTGTTCTGTAAAATGAGATTCACATGTAAGCAAATTGCTCAAACAAAAACTTCCTAATTGTTGGAGGCAACAAAGATAGGTTACCTATAGTCCTTGAGGGATCATTTAAAGAGGGAGAATGCTGATGACTCAGAATGCTTTTTCACAAAAGGGTTGTCCTCCTGCATCTTACCTCCCACAGTTGTTTTCCTAACAAAAGAGCAAACTTCCTAAGGGCACATCCAGGTCATTTTTACTATCTGAGTTGGTACAGAACAAAATGATCAGTGATATTTGAAATGCTTGAACAACTCATAGTCTAGTCTTAATCTGTTTCAACCTTCTTCCCCACAACATTTTAAAAGGGACTAGGCAGAGACATGAACAACATTGGCTTGTGCTTTCAATTCCTCTCTGTGCTCCTGCACTCCCTCTGGTGGAGATGTTAATAAGCAGAGCAATGATTAAAAGGTGGGCAGCAGGAAGGGGGAGAAATACAGGGCTTCAAGAATCTACAAAAGGTAAATAAATAGCTTTGAAGTTCATTTTTAAAACCTAGCAATATGTATTGTGGGCATTCTACTGACTTTCTATTATAAAATGTGCCCTGACAATTTCACTAATCGACAGCTGCCCTGGTTGTCTGTAAACTATAAACTAACTCACAATCAGAGGAAAATATATATATTTGGCAAAATTAAAGAATTAGACCCTAATTTTGTCCTATTTTCTTTTGTTTGGGGTGGGGGGCAGGGGTGGAGGAGGGGAATATGCAGTACTGGGCTGGACTCAACAATTCTGTAACAAATTCCATTTTTTTCAGGTTCCTTTATTCATGCCGTTCCTACCTAGAATTTCTTCTACCCGTTACCACTAACATTTTACGCCCCTTTCAAGTCCAAGTTCATTAATAAGTTCCTTTCTTGTGAAGTTTTCCCAGTCTTCCTTAAGTACTAGCCCCAAATCATTTCCACATTGTAATCAACTGTAAAAGTAATCTAGTTCTATCTCCCACATAATTCAAGGATGCCATAACAAACTGACATCCATCTTCTAAAATTCCAGTGACAAGGGGCTATATTACAATGAGTTGAAACCTGTCTCCCTTTACCTCCATTTCTACCTCTAGCTTCCACCCATTGGTTCTGAGTCCTGTCTTTAAACTATATATACATATATATGTACACATATACAAACATATATGTAAATAAATGTATACTACATGATATATATAGTCTTTTATCCACTACACCCTCTACCCTCTAGTATTGATTATTGTTTTGGTTTTTTTGTATTAAGCCATAGGACTTTCTGTCCTTATAAAAGTGATGTTATCATAGCCACCAGCTGTTCCTCATTCCACTTTTTATTTCCACTTGAACTTCACTCAAGCCTATCTCAAATCTCACTTTCTTCATGAAGCCTTCCTCTACTACATTGATCCATTATAGTATATCCATTATAGTATAGTTTATCCATATACCTTATGACTTAGAACTCAATTAATCACTACAGTACCTGTTATTTCTCTCATCTGTGACTGGCTCCTCTACATCAATCAGTCTTTCTTAGAGTTGCTAAGGCTGAAAACTGATCAACTTGTTAACAAGCCTCTCTGCCAGGAGCCAGACTGGTCTTCAAAAGACATACAATCTCTTCTTGGATCTGCACCCCTAAATTTTTCCAGTTCAACAGAATCAAGGAAGTCTGTCAAGAGTTTATAGCTGCTGGTAGAAATCTTCAAAAACCAAGAATTATCTCCATGCCATGATGAGGCATCTGAGGATTTTATTGGAGGCCTAGATTTTCTCTGTTTTGGTGTTATTATTATCCAGGACCTGCCAATCCTGTAGGCTTCTTGAGGGTAAAGCTCTGTTTTTCTGGACCATATTTCCTTTTCTTGTATCTGCATTATCTACCACAGTGTAGAACATAGAATACTTCAGTAAGTGCTTGCAGACTTTATCCAGCAATAGTGTTGGAATATGTATTATTTCAGTTTTACTTAGTCTTTCCTCACATCTGTAAGAAAGCTGACTTGGACTTGGGACCTTAGAAACCCAAACTTGAATATGAGTTTCCTTATACTAATAGAGAATAGTACACTTAGCACTATTCACAGGGAACCCCCACATAAACCAGAAAACTTGGGGAGTTGATGGGTGGGTCCAGTGGAAAGAACCCTGGCCTTGGAATTTGAACTAGAGGTTACTCTGGAACTTTGGGCCCAAGTCTCAGTTTCTTCATCTTTCAAACGTAGGGTTTGAACTAGATGGTGCCTAAGATCCTTTCCAGTTCAGGGGTCTACTTGTAATGAAAGCATCAATTCTGGGCACGGAAGCTCTACTTTGTTTGAATTCATTTTAGTTCCAGTAAATAGAAAATCATTTTGATGGGAGTCGTTAGTGTGCCCATGAATTTTATCAACGCCCAACGTATGTTTCTCCCTTAGCACTGTATTAATAACATAAAGAACCCTATAGCTACATATAATCACGTGCTCTTGGCAGCGTGCAAGAATTAGGCTGCTCATGTTGTTGATTGTCAAGTTGGAAGACCTAGCAGTGCCGACCCAACAAGCTTATCTCTAGCTCCTACAGCGGGAGGGATGCTTGGTGATCAGTGCTGTTCAGAGAGGGAGTGGCAGACACCAAGAGACCTAGCTATGGCCACAGCCAGGTCTGGGAGGGGAGGAGGTTCCTCCGCTGCAGGCGGCCATCTCCCCTTCCCCCCCGCTCGTGGGTTCTGGGCTGAGGCCGGGGACTGTCCGGAGCTGATCTCGGGCTCCCATTGGCCGCTGTCTGCTGTGACGTCACGATCATGATGAGAATTGATGATCGGACACGCTGATTTCATTGTCTGAGGCGGCGGTGGAGACCCAGGAAAAATCTCGCTGAATCCGCCCTGCCCGGCGCTAGCCCGCCCCGGGGAGCCTTGGATTACGGCCGCCTTCCCATCACGCCCGAGGTAAGCCTTGTACCTAGAGGAGTGGGCTGGGGGTGAAGGGCAAGCAGGGGGGTGGGGTGGGGGGCAGGGCACTGAGCTACTG
>NW_025395892.1:0-1922 GCF_016433145.1 Gracilinanus agilis | reverse complement strand
TCCTCTTTAATTCTGGTAAGAAAAGAATGTTCTGTTGTACACAGTAACCACAATTTTGTACAATGATCAACTGTGCAAACTTGGCTATTCTCAGCAATGTAATGATCTGGGATTATCCTGAAAGACTTATGATGGGGAAAGCTATTGATCTCCTGAGAAAGAACTGTTGGAGTTGGATAGATGTGGATCAAAGCAAACTATCTTTCACATCCATGTTTTTACAGTTTTAATTGGGGGTTTTGGTTGTGTGTGAGTCTGCTCTGACAACAATGACCAATATGGAAGTGTGTTTTGCATGATAATAAAGAGAAAATTAGAAAAGAAAAGAATATTCTCATTTTGACCACAAAGCAAGCAGAGAACACCTTAGTAAGTTGCCAAGTTTCTGACAAAGGGGATTAAATGAATCCAGCAGGTCTTACAGAAGAATCTTTGGAAAGATGAGAAGGTATAGCTTTAATTCACTTCACACTCTTTACATGTCACAAATGCATTCCCCATTACAAGACCAGATTCCTGTAGCTACCACTTAATAAATGTATTGTGAACAGAAAGAATAAAATAACAATAGCTAACACTAATATAGCATTCTAAGGTTTTCAAAACACTCATTATCTCATTATATCCTCACAATCCTGGAAAGTAGTTGCAATCATTATCTCTATTTTGCAAATGGGAAATGGCCAAATAGAATTTGAATTCAAATGGGGAAGCAGAGAGGGACAATTCTTAGGTAACTTGCTCAAGGTCAAACAGCTAGCCAGTATCTAAAAGCAGGATTTGAACTCAGGTCTTCCTCAGTCCAAGACTGGCACATTATCTGCTATCCTACCTGCTGTCAGTTAGAAATGGGCAGAACTAGGGTAGCGAGGTGACTCAGTGGATTGAGAGACAGATACAGAGATGGGAGGTCCTGGCTTCAGACACTTCCTGCTTGTATGACCCTAGGCAAGTCATTTAACCTCCACTGCCTACCCTCTACTGCTCTTCTGCCATGGAACCAATACATGTTATTGATTCTAAGACTAAATGTAAGGGTTTAAAAAAGAAAAAAAAGAGGAAGAAATAGAAAGGACCCAATAGATCAAGCTGGGCAGTGGTCTAGGAATCAAAAGAATAAAGTTCAAATGTGGGCTTCCGTTTCTTCTTTTTTATTTTTATTAGACTTGTGATATCACTGGCATAGTGAAATTCCAGTCAATACAGATCAATAACTGATCTAAAGATTTATAGATTTAAGATGCCCAACACATTGAACAATTCAATACATATCTGAATAAGGCTAGATATTCTTCATATACTTCAATCAAAATAACAACATAACATTGAATGTAGAAGCATATTTGAAAATCCATTTGTCTTCTATTGTCAGAAATTAAAGAGATTTGTAAAAGTATGCAGAACAAGGCTATTCTTCCATTTTTTGATTTTTAAAATGGCAATTTTTTATAAATAATATTTATAGTAACATGTTTAATATTGTTATTTCTAAGTGAATGAATACATATTTAGCCATATAATAAAATTTATAATTGTATATTTGCATATATAATTTATATAAAAATTATCCATTTTAATTTCTAATATGATAAACATTGGAGGTTTTAATCCAATACAAACCAAAGATCTTTGGAACCCTTAATAATTTTTTTAAACCCTTGTACTTCAGTGTATTGTCTCATAGGTGGAAGATTGGTAAGGGTGGGCAATGGGTGTCAAGTGACTTGCCCAGGGTCACACAGCTGGGAAGTGGCTGAGGCCAGATTTGAACCTAGGACCTCCCGTCTCTAGGCCTGTCTCTCAATCCACTGAGCTACCCAGCTGCCCCCTCCCCTTAATAATTTTAAGAGTGTAAAGTGGTTGGTTTTGAGACCAAAAAAATTTCAGAGCCACTGGATTAGACCTAGCTCCCTTTTCGCTTT
>NW_025395891.1:0-1928 GCF_016433145.1 Gracilinanus agilis | reverse complement strand
TCAAATTGTCTCTTCTAGACCGGTTTTCTTGGTCTGTCACTCTCTCATTGAGATATTTCATGTTTCCTTCTATTTTTTCAGTCTTTTGGCTTTGTTTTATTTGTTCTTGTTGTCTTGAGAGATCATTAGTTTCTACTTGCTCAATTCTAGCATTTAGGGATTGATTTTCGGCTATAATCTTTCGGTTTTCAGCCATAATCTTCTGGAATTCCTTTTCAATCTGGTCATTTCTGGTGTTCAATTGCAAGGTTTTACCTTTTAAACAGTTATTTTCTTGCCAGATCTCTTCCATTTTCCTCAAAATCTCAGTTTTGAACTCTTCCATAGCTTGTGAGGAGTTTTCCTTATTTGAGGAGGGTCCAGATGCTTGTTTGTTCTCCTCCTCTCTTTGCTTGGTTGTCTGGATTTTCTCTGTGTAAAAGTTGTCGAGTGTTAAGGGCTTCTTTTTCTTGTTGTTATTCTTTCTCTTCTGAGTTTCCTGAGGTTGGGTAGCCATCATTAGCCCAGCAGCTTCTCAGGTTTATCCTCGCGCTCAGTGTCCGTCCGCGGTCTATTAGTACCTGAGGTCTGAGTTCTGGTTTTTTCCAAGGTCAAGCCCCCTTGCTTGATCCTCTGCAGGAGGTTCCTTTACAAGTCTCAGGGCGCTGCTTCCACAGTCGTATACTGGTCTGCACTGGTTCCCCACTCAGGTTTTCAGAGCTTTAGTTCCAGGCTGTGTCTGCCTCCACCCACGCCTCTGCTAGTGCCTGTGCGCTCTGCGCTGGGTGTCCACTCTCTGCCCTCGCACTCAGATTTTGCTTGCGTTCTCTGGCTTATTAGGGTCCTAAATCTTGCTGCTCTCAGGAACAGGCCCCGGAGCTGCCAATGACTCGATGGGTACCCCAAACTTGCTCTATTTCTTTTTAGCTGGCTTCAGAGCTATAGATTTTGTGTGTGGAGGGGTTGGGGGTGGGGTGGTTGCTCAGCCCGCGATTTAGTGAGAGCCCTTTATAGCCTGGAAATGTCTCGATTCCACGTACCTTCCACGCTGTGCCCTGTTGTGGGGTTCCTCCGTTCGTCTGGACTTGTTTTTATGTCCCCTTGAGGAGTTTTGTGTGTTTCGGTCAGGAGAGGTTAAGAGTTGCTTCTTACTCTGCCACCATCTTAACCCGGAAAAAAACTATTATTCTTATTTTATAGATGGAGAAGATATTATAAATGAGATAACTGAAATTCAAAGAGTTCATTGTTTGTCCAAGATTAATTACACAACTTGTCTGACATCTCCTTTTCTCTTTCTCTCCTTTCTCTTTGTCTACTTCTATACTTCTATCTATATATCTATCTAAAATCTATTTATCTCTATATTCTAATATAGAATATGCTATGTATTACATAATTTATATATCTAATAGATATATCCATATATATCATCCATATTACAGATATCCATATCTATCTAAATGTATATATCTATATCTATAGAATCTATTTCTATTTGCAATGCATACCTATAGTCACGTATACAATATATGTGTCTGCATTTATTCTATGTGAATACACAAACACAAAATACAAATTTTAGATCACTTGAAAAACAATGGGAAGAAATTCACGAAGAGCATAAATATGCTGTAGCAGATTAATAATGACAAAGTACATCCTAGGTATTTTGCAAATATAAAATCAGAGAGATGTACAATACTTAAAAGAATTGGATCAGTCACAATGTAAGAATGAAGAACAACAGTTAGACAGCCTTTTCTATATTGCTACCTAAATAATATCAAAAGAATTAGAAGGACCCCAGGAAGTTAGATGAAAACTCAGTACATGATTTATGTTAGAGCCCCATTTGAGAGAAGGTTTAGATCATTTACATCTTACACTCTTTAGGAATACCTGAAACAGTGAGACCACAGATCCATCATTAAATTAAATATGCAAGT
>NW_025395890.1:0-6972 GCF_016433145.1 Gracilinanus agilis | reverse complement strand
AACTTGGCTTTCTGATAAGAACCTAGTCAAAATTCAGCCTTGGCCTTGGTCTATTCTGAAGCCAATGTTTTGAGTTGTAACTTCTGCGCATCTGCAAAGTTTCAGGGGGGGGGGAGGTTCTTTTGTGTGAAATGAGTCTTGAAATATATATAATAAACTCCATGCTCCTGGAGCCAGAGCTGGAAGCATGAAGTAAAAGACATTTCCCTTGTCCTGTCCTTATTTCCTTATCAACTAAACTGTCATCAGATTATCAGAGATGATAAAGAGATCTCCACAATTGGCGCCTGAACAGGTAGCTTGGATTGCTGGATTCAGGTAAATATTTGCCCTCCCCCTCAGACAACTTCTAAATTATGACAGTTTAGTTTCTGCCCAAAGAAGGGCAAGAAATCCAGAGTTTTCAGAACTCTCCCCTTAAGGGAAGACACTAGAAGTAAAGAATAGATTAACAGGATGGGACACAGTGAATCAAAGGAAAGAACTCTTTTTATTGATATAACTAAGCATATCCTCAGAAAATGGGGAGTAAAAATTAGTAAAGAACAGCTCACTAAATTTCTTGATTGGATTCCCTTAGAATTTTGGCAAAAAGTTGACAATGATTTGAAAAATTATTATACTGAGCACGGATCAGAACAAATGTCAGAAAAAATTTCATCGGCTGCTGAAAAAACAACCTTGTTATCTGGTCAGAATGCAGAGAATGAAATCTTTAAGGTTTCAATGTTAGAATCAGAGGAGGAGGAAAAGGCTCCTTGTAAATCAAACAGAGCTTTAAAATTCGAATGAAAAAGTCACTAGCAGAGGGCCTTCCCCCACCTAAAAACCTCTCTTCCAAAGAGGAAAGAGAGATAACAGCAGAGGAGCCTCTGCCACTTGAAGCTCCAGCTTCGCAGCCCCAGCCCCAGAATATAGGGTTTAAAGGAGCAATAAAAAATGCTCAGAAGGACGGAGATATGTCGTTCTGTTTCCCAGTTATTTTTAGAGCAGATGAATTGGATGATGATGAAGAAGTAGCTCCTACATGGGAGCCTCTTCCCTACAAAGTGTTAAAAGAAATTAAGACAGCTTGTGCTTCATATGGCCCTGCTTCTCCATACACTTTAACTTTGGTGAAAACTTTAGAAGGGCTTTGGGTCACCTCCTTTGATTGGAATCATATAGCAAGATATTCCCTTTCTGCAGGGGACTACCTCTTTTGGAAATCAGAATTTGATGAATTGGCAAAAGGGAAGGCAGCCATTAATAAGAAACAGGGCATTAGAGTTACTAAAGAAATGTTACTTGGAATAGATGAATGGGAATTACATGCTGATCAGATTAATTTACCTAGAGAAGCTTTAATTCAATGTACGAAGTGTGCCTTAGAGGCTTGGAAAAGGATCCCAGTAACTAAGAAACTGTCCACAGGTTTGGCCGAGATTAGACAAGGCCCAGAGGAAATATATACAGAATTTATAAAAAGATTAAATCAGGAGGTAAAAAAATATACAAATGATGAATACTCAACTCAGATAATGGTCAGAAAGTTTGCCTATGACAACGTCAATAATATGTGTCAAAGCATGCTTCAAAATGTTAAAGAATCTGGGACTATTAGTGACTATGTGAAAGCTTGTGAGGACTTTACTCCAGCATATATGCAGGGTATAGTCATTGCGGCAGCCCTGAAAGGAAAAACATATTCTGAAATGATTAAGGGCTCAAAGGCTGCAAAAGGCTCTTGTTCCCATGCCCCTAACTCTTTGTGTCCCAGATGTGAGAAAGGTTACCACTGGAAGAAAAATTGTAATTCCAAATTCCATCGAAAAGGTTACAGATTACCTGATAAGAGATTTCAGGGATGATGGAAAGGAGGCCAATTACCGGCCCCACCAATGATTAAATTTAATCCAAGAATTCATCCTAGTTTAGCCAGTTCCTTGCTAGAGTTAATCAATTTTCTGAATACTAAACTTTCTTTTTTCTCCAGATTTCTTTAGCCACATAAGATGTGATTTATTGATCTTTGATAGGATGTCATATATTTGTTAGAGTATGCGTGAAATGCCCGGGAAATGTCTTTGAACAGTCTGTGTGTCTATATGTTGTGTTTATGTATCTATGATCTGTTTGCAATGGTTTTGTTTGTCTGTGATCACAATGGAATTTTGGAGAAAATAAATCTCTCTCTTTCTCATTCATTCCGGAGGAATGGGAAAGACAGACAGAGGAGTTTGAAAAATTCAGAAAAATAACATCTCCAATGGATTTCTGAGTGTTTTAAACTCTAAAAGAATTTAATTGATTAAAAGAAATCATATTCTCTGCTCTCATTAAGGCAAGAATCAACAAGATAATTTGTCTACATTTCTTCTTCCATTTCTTACTGGCCATAGGAAAGGGAACAAAGAAATAATAAGACAATAACAGGGGACAGATTTGATCCCACCACCAAATTCTATCAACAGGTTAAATACTGAGATATATATTTAGTCAAATTTAACAAGGATTCTAAATGCAATCTAACAAAAAATTTATTCAGACAGAAAAGGCAGTGATTCTGAACTGTGTACTGAGATTCAGAAGTGCAATATAAAACTTTCTTAGCTAATCAGAATCATCAATGCACCTAAATGCTTAACTGAGAGTGGTACAAACTTTTTGGACTGCCATAAGTTTAACCTACCATTAATCACACTGATGTTAGTGAAAATCTTAACTTATAAATTATTAGAACAATACCATTGGCTTATATTTTGTAATTACTGCCCTTTGAACAGAAAATGGTTCATGAGAAAAATTTAAGCCAAAATTGAATCATCCATGCTGCCTCAGTTCAGCAAGAAATAATTTTGGCAATTCACAAAACACAGTTCCTTTTTCTCAAAACTCACAGCCCTTTCTCTAATTCATTAGTATGCATGTTTGCTAAGAATTTGAATAGATACTGATGGTATAGTATAAATCTATTGACTAACGGATAGAAAATGGAATTTCAGTTAATTTTAAATATGCACAAACTTTATATTGAAGACGTTATCTATTGAGACTTGCAGTGTGTAAAATATAGATTTAAATAATCAGATTTGCCAAAAATGCTTATCAAACTGAATTTGAGGATTACAAAATAGAAGGGTAAAGCTTATAAGGATACTAGTTCATGATTTTAAAGAAATATTTAATCAGGTATGTAGATTTGTCCTAAGGTATAGAGAGGCCAGACTACAGTTTTTATTCTTCTTTAAGCAGAGGTCTGAAAGAATAAATAGTATATATATATAGGAAACATTGTTAAGAAGTTTTAATCAGGGACAATTTGGACATAGTGAAGTTTAAATTAATATTCATTTGGAAGTGATAAATCATCAATGTTTTAAAATAATCATGCAAATTTTATAAATGCAGTAACTAAAGAGTTAAAGAGCACAGCTGCTTTTCAAGCGGCTGCAGCCTTGGACATGTTTTAAAAGTAATTTAACCCCTTCTACACATAGGAGGGAGAGGCTTTGACTATAAATATTTGCAGCAACAGTTTTTACTAACTCAAACTCAGTAAAGGGAAACAATTAATAAGAAGCTAATGTTAATTTTGTAACTTACAGAAATCTGGCTCAACTTCAGTAGTTATCTCTGTCTCAATTAATATCAGAAAATGCAAAAAATTATTATTGTGATAACTTTAATCTAAGCTTTAAGGTACTAGATCCTAGCCAAATTATGTCACCTATGTTCACTATTTCACTAGTCCTTAAAGATTAATTGAATAAATTGGGATTAGAATCAAGATTATAATGCAATAGTCAAAGCTATTAGGAAAAAGACAATTCAAATATTATTAATCTGTTATTATAAAATGTTGTTGAAAATTAACATGCATTATAACACAAGAAATTAATTTGTATTCTCATAATATTTGTGATTTGTAGTAGTGCATTCAAATCCAGAATGTAAAATCATAATAAAATGCATAACCCTCATAATAATTTGATATCATTGTTAATATGTACTTGATTGTGATGACATTAATATTATTATAATGTCTTTTACTTTGTAGTGATGTTGATGCATTAATAACTAATTAACAAACTTGTCAATATTATAACTGTGTAATTGAAGAATGCATTTAACTAGAAATAGTGATCATCTCAGTAATTATAAGGGACCTGAAATAAAACTATTATTTGTAAAAGTAGGAATATGACAAGGTACCTGGTTGCAAATTTTGAAGTTTTGGATCAATAACCTTTGAAGAGTAATTTTATATCAAGATCAAAACATGTAAATTTTACAAGTACAATAATTTAAATAGTAAAAAAAAAAAAAACTGCTACTGAGGAAAGGAATTTTCCTTCCTCCTAAAAAACTTAGAACTTCTAACAAACTTATTAACCCCTTCCTTACAGTAAATTTAGAATCTAAAGGGGGTAATTAGCAGCCTTATTGAATTATGATGTGATGTAGACAATAATGTTGCAAGCAAAGCTGTTACAAATATTGGGTTTTAAGGAAATTGTTATCAAAACATGTACCTTACTTTGTGAAAACTGAAAACATATGTTCAAATGTAAGCTATGTGTAAAAGCTATTTTTTAAAAATTGATCATGCCTATTTGCAATAATATATGATTTGTATTGTGAACTAAAGTTTAAAGTAAACTATCACAATAAGTTAAGGGACTAACCAGCCCCTGCCTTAACCCTCTCTAATCAAGAGAACAGTAATGAAAACTTAATTCCAAGCAAAGTTGTTCACTCTTTTTCTATATTACTGGAAAGAATTACTAGATAATTTATTCATTAAGAAATTGTTGAAAAAGAAAATTTGTTTATCATATTTTGTAACATTATAATTTTTCATTGGGTATGTAAATCTTGGAAACCTTACAAATGCTATTGTAATAATTACTGTTTAAGGTAAAAGTCATTGGATTTGCAATTGATATTACTAATTTATGGATCATTGAATTGGATTCACCATTCAAAAGAAAGATATCACTGATAAATAATCTCTGACTCTTACCTCAAGTCAAACAATATTATACTCCCTTCCCTCCTTTTGCCATATTCAAAGCAAAGTAACATAATAATTGAAGCCCCAGAAATTTGAATATGTAAAGCAAGCCAATATGTGCCATTGTTTACTAAAGAAACTGTACCTATCCCAAGTGTTGTTTCAATGAAAGTTAGTTTGAATCTCTTGTACATTAATTTATTTGTTTAATTTCTGACCATCAATTGGAATAGCTAATTACAGATACGAAGAAACAAATAATACCCCAGAATTATAATATGGGGATCAAGGTTTTGTTTTATTCATACGGAAAATGGATCTGAGTTTTGGGTAAAAGACATTTCATTAAATCTAAACTATATATATAATTTTGATTTTTAAAACTTTTTTTTACTTAAAAATATTATATTTTTCCTGAATTTTTAATTTTCTTATTGCTTTTCCTTTTAATTTTTTAATATATAGAATAATTGACTTTTTCACTTTTTGCATTTTTTGTACTTAAATTACATATTATCAATATTAATCCTTTTTGATTTTATAGTAATATAAATTTAATATTAATGGATACCCACAAAGCCTTAGTCTATAGAAACCTGCTATGAATTGGTAAATATTATGGGACTATAATTAATGATTCTGTCTGATTCCAGGAGAAGGGAACAAAAAAGCCACAAAGTTAAGGAGACCACCCAGTCCAATGGGATTGGTGAGAAACTGCACAATGCCTAGCACCACAAGGTCAAAAAAGATCATACCAATCCAAGAAGGATTGACAAAACTTTCTCATGTCAATACTGAAGGACTTAAACTTAGCGACTGGGTTCGGGGTTGCAGCTTTTCTGACATATGTTAGAGGCTGGACTTCCTTGAGCTTCATCCTAGTTAAGTACCAAAGACTGGCCATCATCCTGGCTCAAGTGCAGGCAAATCAGACCAGGAAAAGACACTTCCCTTTCTCACACACACAAAAAAAAATTGGTCCTTTTCTTTCTCTTATAAGTGTGGTAACTTTCTATAGTCCTGGCTTCTAAATGGGTAATTGCACCATTGCTTAAATCACTTTACTTGGGCCTTGATACAAGGACCTGCTATAAGTTTAATTTTCCCTACATTTTTGCACATAAGACTTTGATATTTTACATTTCATTCACAACTTATTTTTTCTCTCTCTTTTATTTGGATTTTAAAAAAATTTTTAAATTTCTTTTGACAATTGATTCACACAACCCAAAAACTCAGCCATGTATCCTTAAATGATCTGGATGTTTGCCTTAACCCTCTTCAGAGAAGAATGTATGTTTTATAATCTATAATGTAGTTTAAATTCTTTTGAGAGTAATTTCAGGATAAGAAATTTGCCACCTCCCCAGAATCCAGACGATAAACCTGTTTGAAAGAAGGCACCATGTAGATGCCTGCAGAGACCTACACTGCATCAAGATGATCCAAAATGAACTTTGGGATGCAGTTGCTTGAACTATGGGGAATTGAATGCATTTGTTTTGAATGTACACTCTTGTGCCAAAGGGGACTGCCCCCTAATTGACCTTTTGTCAATGCACTTAGCAATCATTGGATCATTGTTTTTGTCCTCTTTTCTTTTCATTCCCAAATTTGTGTAACTTAAAAGTTTCCCTTGGCCCTCATAAGAGAAATTCACACAGCCCAACAGGTGGATGCCCTTTTCAATTTAAAAGAAAAGGGGGAATATGTGGGAGGCCAATAAGAGAAACAGAGTCTTAAATAGATGAACATCTGAGACTCCTCTTTTGACCCCTTTTGTGGTCCTTGTGATTTCTTGTTGAAATGTATTGTGACCTTATTGAAAAGCTTTATGTTCCTATCAAACCTGAATTTAAAGGGTTAGCACTTTTAACACAGTAAGGAATGCTGCTGCCTGTTATAGCCAAGGCCAAGATACTCCCCAACTTGGCTTTCTGATAAGAACCTAGTCAAAATTCAGCCTTGGCCTT
>NW_025395889.1:0-2347 GCF_016433145.1 Gracilinanus agilis | reverse complement strand
ACTCTGAAAGCCTTTCCACATTCCTTGCATTCATAAGGTTTCTCCCCAGTGTGGATTCTCTGATGTTTAGCAAGATTGGATCTACAACTGAATGTATTTCCACACTGCTTGCATTCATGACGTTTCTTCCCACTGTGAATTCTCTGATGTTGAACAAGACTGGCATTCACTCTGAAAGCCTTTCCACATTGCTTGCATTCATAATGTCTCTGAACAGTGTGGATTCTCTGATGTATGACAAGACTGGAGTTCAATCTGAAAGCCTTTCCACATAGCTTACATTCATAAGGTCTCTCCCCAGTGTGGATTGTCTGATGTGTAGCAAGATGGCAGCTCCGACGGAAAGTCTTTCTACAGTGCTTGCACTCATAAGGTTTCTCCCCAGTGTGGATTCTCTTATGTTTAGCAAGATTGGCTCTACTACTGAATGTCTTTCCACAATTTTTGCATTCATAAGGTTTCTCCCCAGTGTGGATTCTCTGATGTAGAACAAGACTGGAATTCAGTCTGAAAGCCTTTCCACATTCCTTGCATTCATAAGGTTTCTCCCCAGTGTGGATTCTCTGATGTTTAACAAGATTGGGTCTACAACTGAATGTATTTCCACACTGCTTGCACTCATAAGGTTTCTCCCCAGTGTGGATTCTCTGATGTTCAGCAAGACTGGAGTTGAGTCTGAAAGTCTTTCCACATGCCTTGCATTCATAAGGTTTCTCCCCAGTGTGGATTCTCTGATGTTCAACAAGGCTAGAGTTCAGTCTGAAAGTCTTTCCACATGCCTTGCACTCATAAGGTTTCTCCCCAGTGTGGATTCTCTGATGTTCAGCAACCCTAGAGTTTACTCTAAAAGTCTTTCCACATTCCTTACGTTCATAAGGTTTCTGCCCAGTATGGATTCTCTGATGTTCAGTAAGACTGGAGTTCAGTGTGAAAGCCTTTCCACACTGCTTGCATTCATAACGTCTCTCAACAATGTGGATTCTCTGATGTATGGCAAGATGGCAGCTCTGACGGAAAGTTTTTCTACAGTGATTGCACTCATAAGGTTTCTCCCCAGTGTGGATTCTCTGATGTTTAGCAAGACTGGAGTTGAGTCTGAAAGTCTTTCCACATGCCTTGCATTCATAAGGTTTCTCCCCAGTGTGGATTCTCTGATGTTCAACAAGGCTAGAGTTCAGTCTGAAAGTCTTTCCACATGCCTTGCACTCATAAGGTTTCTCCCCAGTGTGGATTCTCTGATGTTCAGAAAAACTGGAGTTCAATCTGAAAGCCTTTCCACATTGCTTGCATTCATAATATCTCTCAACAGTGTGGATTCTCTGATGTATGGCAAGACTGGAGTTCAATCTAAAAGCCTTTCCACATTCTTTGCATTCATAAGGTCTCTCCCCAGTGTGGATTGTCTGATGTGTAGCAAGATGGCAGCTCCGACGGAAAGTCTTTCTACAGTGCTTGCACTCATAAGGTTTCTCCCCAGTGTGGATTCTCTTATGTTTAGCAAGATTGGCTCTACTACTGAATGTCTTTCCACAATTTTTGCATTCATAAGGTTTCTCCCCAGTGTGGATTCTCTGATGTAGAACAAGACTGGCATTTACTCTGAAAGCCTTTCCACATTCCTTGCATTCATAAGGTTTCTCCCCAGTGTGGATTCTCTGATGTTTAGCAAGATTGGGTCTACAACTGAATGTCTTTCCACATCTTTTGCATTCATAAGGTTTCTCCCCAGTGTGGATTCTCTGATGTTCAGCAAGACTGCAGTTCAGTCTGAAAGTCTTTCCACATACCTTGCATTCATAAGGTTTCTCCCCAGTGTGGATTCTCTGATGTTCAGCAACCCTAGAGTTTAGTCTAAAAGTCTTTCCACATTCCTTACATTCATAAGGTTTCTCCCCAGTATGGATTCTCTGATGTTCAGTAAGACTGGAGTTCAGTGTGAAATCCTTTCCACATTGCTTGCATTCATAATGTCTCTCAAAAGTGTGGATTCTCTGATGTATGGCAAGACTGGAGTACAGTCTGAAAGCCTTTCCACACTGCTTGCATTCATAACGGCTCCCAATAGTGTGCATTCTCTGATGTCTTGCAAGATTGCAGCTCCGACGGAAAGTCTTTCTACAGTACTTGCACTCATAAGGTTTCTCCCCAGTGTGGATCCTCTGATGTTTAACAAGACTGGATTTATCTGAGAATGTCTTTCCACAATCTTTGCATTCATAAGGTTTCTCCCCAGTGTGAGTTCTCTGATGTAGAACAAGACTGGCATTCACTCTGAAAGCCTTTCCACATTCCTTGCATTCATAAGGTTTCTCCCCAGTGTGGATTCTCTGATGTTTAGCAAGATTGG
>NW_025395888.1:0-3551 GCF_016433145.1 Gracilinanus agilis | reverse complement strand
GGGAAGAGGAGAGGGGAGAGGAGAGGGAGAGAAATACAGGAGAGAGATTTACAGAGAGAGGGAGAGACAGAAACAGAGGGAGAGAGAGAGGAAGGCAGAGAGAGATACAGAGAGGGAGAGAGATACAGGTGAGGGAGAGAAAGAGAGATGAGACAGAGACAGAGGGAGAGAGATACAGAGAGAGGAGAGGGGAGGAGAGAGGGAAAGAGATACAGGAGAGAGAGAGAGAGAGAGAGAGAGAGAGAGAGAGAGAGAGAGAGGAGAGGGAAAAGGGAAAGGAGGGAGAGATACCAAAAAAGAGACAGAAGGAAGGGAGGGAGGGAGAGAGAGGAAAAGGGAGGGGAGAAAGACAGAGACAGAGAAACAGAGATAACAAACTTCTGAGACCCCAGATATGCCACTCCCTGGGGTGAGCACCCAGATATCATGGAGGATCCCTGAAGTCAGGAAAACTTGGGTTCAAACTACCTCTGACATTGCTAGCTGTGGGATCTTGGCCAAGTCAATGAGCCTCAATGTCCCTATCTGTAAAATGAGAACATTGTGCTTTCTTTCTTATGGGAGGTCAGTGAAGGGAGACGAGTTGTGAAGCACTTAGTGATAAGGAAATAGGAATTCTTACTATGATCAACAGCATTAATGAGCCTAAGACTTTTGTCTTAGGAACCACTCTTAAGTTAGAAGGGCAAGAGCTAGGCAAATGAGGTTGAATGACTTGCCCAGGGTCACACAGCCAGGAAGTGCAGACCACTTATTATAACAAAACTTAGTCCTGTATCTCTGAACCCCAAAGGGGAGGGGGTAGTAATGTTGTTGGCTCACACCCTCCACTCCATCCTTCCACCCCACTATTCATATCCAGATGAAATGAGGCTACAGGGAACAGCCCTGGGTAACCCCCTGAGGACGAAAAGAAGAGACAAAGGACCCACTATTTTGCCCCAGAGCTGACCAAGGGCAGCTGGGAACCCATCTGGCTGTAGATATGGGGCTCCTGCCCTTCCTCACCTCCCTCTGGGGCTGGGCACCCATAGCTGTGTTTCTCCCCTTGCAGGGGTGCCTTGGTGAGCCCCTGAGGGCTCAGCTCTTCTTCCTTCTGGTCAGCTGAGCCTAGGTGCTCCCCGAGACCTGACCTCAGGCATTGTCAGGAGGGAAGTGGGAGCCCCCCAGACCACCTGTCCTTGGTCAGACCCATCCCTTAGCGGGTCTCTGCCCCTTTAAGGGCCGTCACTTGGGCACTGTACAGACATGTGGAAATAGGAGGCACCATTTAGGGAAATTGGTCTAAATGTCCCTCTGGCTCTGAATTGGTGTTCACTGCAGCGCTGAGCCCACTGGGAAATAACTTGAGCCCCGGCAGGGAGCTGGGGGGAGGGGGGAAGGCGAGTACCCCGGGGGATAATAGGAGCTGGGGACTCTCTGAGGGCAGGGGAGCCAGCTTCACCCGGCAGTGCCCCTAAGCTCGAGGGGGGAAGGAGGGCCTGAAAGAGGAGCCAGTGATGCTATCGTCCAGCTGCTCCCACCCTATTGGCTGCAGGGAAGAGGGAAGGGGAAGGAGAGGCTCCCTAGGGACGAACTCTTGCCTGGTGAGGAGGATCTGAGTCAGGGGCCTGCCTGGCAGCTTGGCAGCCTCAGCCACCCCAACCCTCCCCTGCCAGGGACCCATAGACTTCTGTCAAGAAAGAAAGGATTTCAGGCCTTCTCCCCAGACCATTTTTTTAAATAGGATCTGTGATTCCGTTGATGTAATGGACTCTCTTTGCCAAAGAAGATTGGCATCTGCTGGGCAATTTGTAATCTTCAAGAGCTGCCTGGGGCTCCGAGAGTGACTTGCCCAGAGGCCAGAGACAGGCTTTGAATTTAGGCCTTCTTGTCTCCAAGGTGGGCCCCTCTGTCCCCTACTCTGGCGCAATATTGGGGTGCAAATCAAGAGAGCTAGTAGGATGGAGGAAACCTAAGGCCAAGGAGCCTGCTTTGCTTTTCTTTCTTTCTTTTTTTTTTTTTTTAATAACCCTTACCTTCCATCTTAGAATCAATACTGTGTATTCATTCTAAAGCAGAAAAACGGTAAGGGCTAGGCAAAGGAGGTTAAGTGACTTGCCTAGGGTCACACAGCTAGGAAGCATCTGAGGTCAGATTTGAACCCAGGATTTCCCTTCTCTGGGTCTGGTTCTCTAATTCCTGAGCCACCTAGCTGCCCCTCAACCTCTTATTATTATTATTTTTGTTTTGAGGAATAAGAGTTAGGAAATGGGGGTTAAGTGACTTGCCCAGGGTCGCACATCTAGGAAGTATCTGAGGTCAAATTTGAACCCACAACCTCTCTTCTCTAGGCCTGATGCTCTACCCACTGAGCCATCTCGATGTCCTCTCTCAGTTTCTCAGATCACAAACTAGCCCTTCTGAGAGACTTTTTCAGGATCGTGGCAATGAGACATTCATCCTGGGGCTTGGTGCAAACTCCTGACATCCCAGTTACGGAGCTCCAATGAGAAGGTCCTGTAGCTGAATGAGACCCTGAATGCCCTGGCACAGAAAAGGCCCTTTTCTCACGCCCCATCCCCTGCCCCCGTGGCCTTCCCACCTCACACAAGACCCCCAGACAGATGACTCCTTGCCTCTGGGTCCCCACAGAGAAGTGGGCAGTGGGGAGCCTACAGGCACAAAAGTCAGCCAGACAGAAGGACAGGGATCTGGGCACCTGGCCCATCCAACTGCGGGCCAACGAGTGACCTTCTCTCCCACTCCCGGGGGCTGGGAGAAATGTTCGGACTGAGGGCTGCCCACAGCCTGAAATCATCCCCCAGGACAATCCCTCTCTGTGCCCGCCGTGTGCCCACCACATACACACAGCCCTCTCATTGGCTCCTGCAGGGCCCCAACAGGCCTTTCAGTTGACCTATTATGAATAATAATAAAAGCAAATCCAGAATTCTTCCCTTGGGGCCCCAGAGAAAGTTTTTGGAGCTCCCTGCAAACTTGGAGCAGATGGACAGCGGATGGGTGGACGATGGGATAGCGGAACAGCCCAGGGGCCCCTGTGGCCATCCATTTCCTCCTGCAGAGTCAGGGGAGGCAGAGGGCACCGCAGCTGTGGCCCGGAGCTGGGGGTGGGCAGCCAGGAAGGCAGTCCCAAGATTTCCTCTGGCAGCTCCCAGAGGAGGAACTGAGAAGACCCCACTCAGCACTATTACCATCCCGGCACAAGAGTGGTTGAAGATTCAGCATCAGTCACACGCTTTACACACACGAACTCCCCCACCAGGGAAAGCTCCTCCAAGAGACAAAACAGCAGATTCCCCCCTCTCCTTAGACCCTGATGGACTGCTGTCTTCTGCTTAGGGCATCCGAGGATTCCAGGGTCCTGAGAAAAGGGATCCGAAACCCAAGACCAGAAGTCATTCGGTTCAGCTCTCTCATTTGATAGATGAGCAATATAGATAGAGAGAGATAACCTACCCAAAGGCTCTAAGATGGCGCCACAGTGGGCAGAGTGCTGAACCCGGAGTCTAGAAGACCTGAGTTCAAATCCAAACTCAGATACTAGCTAT
>NW_025395887.1:0-2759 GCF_016433145.1 Gracilinanus agilis | reverse complement strand
GATAGATAGATAGATAGATAGATAGATAGATAGATAGATAGATAGATAGATAGATAGATACATAGATACATAGATACATAGATACATAGATAGATTCATAGATAGATACATAGATACATAGATAGAGATGGGTAGATAGAGACAGAGAGATACATAGATATATAGACGGATGGATAGGATAGATAAGTGGATAAATAGATATGATATATGTTCTAAAAAAGGAAAGTCCTTTATATAGTCTATAATTTTAATAGCCTCGATAATATGGTTTCCCCATTTATTACATATATATGCTTAATATATGTATAATATGGTGTGCGTATGCATGTTATTGAATATAGTGCTCAAAGTCAGAAAGACCTGAGTTCAGATCCGGCTTCTGACACCTATTAAAAATATGACCTTGGGTAATTCCCTTTACCTCTCATTGCTCTAGGCAACTCTAAGGCATGGAGTAGGTGCCTGCCTACATTGATGAAGGAAGCTTTCTCACCTGGGAATTTCCTATAGCAATGCAATCACAGAGGGTCCCTATCCCCTTATATTCAAGGTACCCAGTTGACTTCTTTCCTTTCTCTATCATTCTTGGTAATATTCAATTCAGCAAGCATTTATTAAGTCCCTTATGTGGTAGAGGCACCGTTCTGGATGTCAAAGACACAAAGACATAAAGGAATGCTGCCCCTGCCCCCTCAAGATCTTACAATTTTCAAATGGTGGTCAAGTTGCCAGATAGTAATATATTCTGGATAAGTGAGATGCTACCAAGGGTCTTCTTCATGGGTCACTGAAGTATAAATATTCTATAGGCAGCCAGGTGGCTCCATAGTGCATAGCACCCCAGGCATGGAGTCAGGAAGTTCAAATCTGGCCTCAGGCACTTACTGGCTGTGTGACCTTGAACAGGTCACTTAACTTTTAGCTGTCTCAATTTCCTCAACTATAAAATAAGTATAAGTATAAGTAATAGTAGCAACTCCCTCCCAGGAATGTTGTAAAGATAAAGTGTAATAACTGTAAAGAATTTAGCACTTAGTAGGAGCTCTATAAATGTTTATTCCCATCCCCTCCTTTTTTAAACCCTTACATTCTATCTTTAAATCAGTACTGTATATCAATTCCAAGATAAGGACTAGGCAATGGAAGTCAAGTGACTTGCCCAAGGTCACCTAGCTAGAAAGTGTCTGAGACCAGATTTAAAACCAGGACCTCTTGTCTCTAGGACTGGCTCTCAATCCACAAGCCACCCAGCTGCTTCCCTTCCCCTTTATTTATAAACCACTCAGCAGAGTGCTGGGCACATAGTAGATGCTATATAAATGCTTATTCTCTTCCCCTTATTTGTAAACCACTTAGTACAGTGCTTGGCACATAGTAGCACTATATAACGCTAGATTGTTACTATAGGAAGGTGTTTAAACATTTCCATTATTAGACCTGATATGGTAATAGTTCAGGGGAAGCGATAGATCCAAGATTCTTTCATTCTTAACAACATAACATAAAACCAGAGGGCAGAAAGATTTCCAAAGGGATACAAAAGATAGACCTAAGTAGTGTAAATGCTTTCGTATGGCCTTTTATTTCTTTCAAGTCCTATTTCTTTGACTTTCTTTCCTATGATTTTGTCTCTATAAGCTCACCTTTTTTGTTTGTGCTTCCTATATATTCTGAACACTTTGGGGTTAACTCTTGCCTCTGGTTCATCCTGGCAGTGTGACCTTGGACCCATCACCTTAACTTCCCATTGATCTAGGCAACACTCTAAAAATGATCAATTGCACCGACCTGCACTGATAGAAGAGTTTCCTCCCCCTATGCCAGGGGTCGGCAACATATGGCTCTCGAGGCATATCTGGCTCTTTTGAGGGCCAGATATGGCTCTTTCTGCAGGAGCCATAAAGTCCATTTTTTTTCAGGCGCTGTTACAGGAGCGGCACTGTGAGCACTGTACGGCTCTCACAAAATTACATTTTAAAAATGTGGCGTTTATGGCTCTCACGGTCAAAAGGTTGCCGACCCCTGACCTATACCAATTAAGTCATTCATGAAGTCCCTATCCCTGTCTCTGCCTTGATCTTTGCTAAGGAATGCCCTAGTCCTTCACTTTTCCTTCTCCACTTAGTCTTTTGCTTTAGAAGGCTTTCTAAAAGTAGGCTGGAAGAATTTTCATCTTTTTATTTGGGAGGCCTTTAGTAGATTCCTCCTATGAGATTCCTTTTCAAAATGATCCAGAGATGTTCCATCAATTAGCTACCTCCTTGCCCCCTGTATCTGCACTACATAAAATGTACAGCCATACCCTTCCCCAATTCTTGTCCCCCCACCCAATCAACTAAATCTTACTAGTCTAATTTTCCAGCCACGTGAATTACTCCACCTTCCTCCAATTATGTATCAGTAACAAAAATCATGTAATCATAATGAAATTATTGGTAATGACATTAATATTTCTTAATTAAGACTTCTTTGAGAGGCCCGAGTTGCTTTCTTATTCCCATCTGAAATCTCAGTGTAATGGCCCATCCCAGTGAGGAGCCCTGTTCTTCCATCTCCTTCCACCATGAGTTTCCTTGGCCCCTTATTGATGAAGTCTTCCAACTTAAGGATTTCCTTCTTCCTAGGTTTTCCCCAAAGGTGTGTTAACTAGCAGGAATTTCTTCTTCCTGTTCCTCCTTTCCTGAATCGACCTCAAAAAGAATATCCATCTTACTCCTCAAATCTGCGTGGACCCAGGCATGAGCAAAACAAGAGCTTTT
>NW_025395886.1:0-3550 GCF_016433145.1 Gracilinanus agilis | reverse complement strand
GGGAAGAGGAGAGGGGAGAGGAGAGGGAGAGAAATACAGGAGAGAGATTTACAGAGAGAGGGAGAGACAGAAACAGAGGGAGAGAGAGAGGAAGGCAGAGAGAGATACAGAGAGGGAGAGAGATACAGGTGAGGGAGAGAAAGAGAGATGAGACAGAGACAGAGGGAGAGAGATACAGAGAGAGGAGAGGGGAGGAGAGAGGGAAAGAGATACAGGAGAGAGAGAGAGAGAGAGAGAGAGAGAGAGAGAGAGAGAGAGAGGAGAGGGAAAAGGGAAAGGAGGGAGAGATACCAAAAAAGAGACAGAAGGAAGGGAGGGAGGGAGAGAGAGGAAAAGGGAGGGGAGAAAGACAGAGACAGAGAAACAGAGATAACAAACTTCTGAGACCCCAGATATGCCACTCCCTGGGGTGAGCACCCAGATATCATGGAGGATCCCTGAAGTCAGGAAAACTTGGGTTCAAACTACCTCTGACATTGCTAGCTGTGGGATCTTGGCCAAGTCAATGAGCCTCAATGTCCCTATCTGTAAAATGAGAACATTGTGCTTTCTTTCTTATGGGAGGTCAGTGAAGGGAGACGAGTTGTGAAGCACTTAGTGATAAGGAAATAGGAATTCTTACTATGATCAACAGCATTAATGAGCCTAAGACTTTTGTCTTAGGAACCACTCTTAAGTTAGAAGGGCAAGAGCTAGGCAAATGAGGTTGAATGACTTGCCCAGGGTCACACAGCCAGGAAGTGCAGACCACTTATTATAACAAAACTTAGTCCTGTATCTCTGAACCCCAAAGGGGAGGGGGTAGTAATGTTGTTGGCTCACACCCTCCACTCCATCCTTCCACCCCACTATTCATATCCAGATGAAATGAGGCTACAGGGAACAGCCCTGGGTAACCCCCTGAGGACGAAAAGAAGAGACAAAGGACCCACTATTTTGCCCCAGAGCTGACCAAGGGCAGCTGGGAACCCATCTGGCTGTAGATATGGGGCTCCTGCCCTTCCTCACCTCCCTCTGGGGCTGGGCACCCATAGCTGTGTTTCTCCCCTTGCAGGGGTGCCTTGGTGAGCCCCTGAGGGCTCAGCTCTTCTTCCTTCTGGTCAGCTGAGCCTAGGTGCTCCCCGAGACCTGACCTCAGGCATTGTCAGGAGGGAAGTGGGAGCCCCCCAGACCACCTGTCCTTGGTCAGACCCATCCCTTAGCGGGTCTCTGCCCCTTTAAGGGCCGTCACTTGGGCACTGTACAGACATGTGGAAATAGGAGGCACCATTTAGGGAAATTGGTCTAAATGTCCCTCTGGCTCTGAATTGGTGTTCACTGCAGCGCTGAGCCCACTGGGAAATAACTTGAGCCCCGGCAGGGAGCTGGGGGGAGGGGGGAAGGCGAGTACCCCGGGGGATAATAGGAGCTGGGGACTCTCTGAGGGCAGGGGAGCCAGCTTCACCCGGCAGTGCCCCTAAGCTCGAGGGGGGAAGGAGGGCCTGAAAGAGGAGCCAGTGATGCTATCGTCCAGCTGCTCCCACCCTATTGGCTGCAGGGAAGAGGGAAGGGGAAGGAGAGGCTCCCTAGGGACGAACTCTTGCCTGGTGAGGAGGATCTGAGTCAGGGGCCTGCCTGGCAGCTTGGCAGCCTCAGCCACCCCAACCCTCCCCTGCCAGGGACCCATAGACTTCTGTCAAGAAAGAAAGGATTTCAGGCCTTCTCCCCAGACCATTTTTTTAAATAGGATCTGTGATTCCGTTGATGTAATGGACTCTCTTTGCCAAAGAAGATTGGCATCTGCTGGGCAATTTGTAATCTTCAAGAGCTGCCTGGGGCTCCGAGAGTGACTTGCCCAGAGGCCAGAGACAGGCTTTGAATTTAGGCCTTCTTGTCTCCAAGGTGGGCCCCTCTGTCCCCTACTCTGGCGCAATATTGGGGTGCAAATCAAGAGAGCTAGTAGGATGGAGGAAACCTAAGGCCAAGGAGCCTGCTTTGCTTTTCTTTCTTTCTTTTTTTTTTTTTTAATAACCCTTACCTTCCATCTTAGAATCAATACTGTGTATTCATTCTAAAGCAGAAAAACGGTAAGGGCTAGGCAAAGGAGGTTAAGTGACTTGCCTAGGGTCACACAGCTAGGAAGCATCTGAGGTCAGATTTGAACCCAGGATTTCCCTTCTCTGGGTCTGGTTCTCTAATTCCTGAGCCACCTAGCTGCCCCTCAACCTCTTATTATTATTATTTTTGTTTTGAGGAATAAGAGTTAGGAAATGGGGGTTAAGTGACTTGCCCAGGGTCGCACATCTAGGAAGTATCTGAGGTCAAATTTGAACCCACAACCTCTCTTCTCTAGGCCTGATGCTCTACCCACTGAGCCATCTCGATGTCCTCTCTCAGTTTCTCAGATCACAAACTAGCCCTTCTGAGAGACTTTTTCAGGATCGTGGCAATGAGACATTCATCCTGGGGCTTGGTGCAAACTCCTGACATCCCAGTTACGGAGCTCCAATGAGAAGGTCCTGTAGCTGAATGAGACCCTGAATGCCCTGGCACAGAAAAGGCCCTTTTCTCACGCCCCATCCCCTGCCCCCATGGCCTTCCCACCTCACACAAGACCCCCAGACAGATGACTCCTTGCCTCTGGGTCCCCACAGAGAAGTGGGCAGTGGGGAGCCTACAGGCACAAAAGTCAGCCAGACAGAGGGACAGGGATCTGGGCACCTGGCCCATCCAACTGCGGGCCAACGAGTGACCTTCTCTCCCACTCCCGGGGGCTGGGAGAAATGTTTGGACTGAGGGCTGCCCACAGCCTGAAATCATCCCCCAGGACAATCCCTCTCTGTGCCCGCCGTGTGCCCACCACATACACACAGCCCTCTCATTGGCTCCTGCAGGGCCCCAACCCGCCTTTCAGTTGACCTATTATGAATAATAATAAAAGCAAATCCAGAATTCTTCCCTTGGGGCCCCAGAGAAAGTTTTTGGAGCTCCCTGCAAACTTGGAGCAGATGGACAGCGGATGGGTGGACGATGGGATAGCGGAACAGCCCAGGGGCCCCTGTGGCCATCCATTTCCTCCTGCAGAGTCAGGGGAGGCAGAGGGCACCGCAGCTGTGGCCCGGAGCTGGGGGTGGGCAGCCAGGAAGGCAGTCCCAAGATTTCCTCTGGCAGCTCCCAGAGGAGGAACTGAGAAGACCCCACTCAGCACTATTACCATCCCGGCACAAGTGTGGTTGAAGATTCAGCATCAGTCACACGCTTTACACACACGAACTCCCCCACCAGGGAAAGCTCCTCCAAGAGACAAAACAGCAGATTCCCCCCTCTCCTTAGACCCTGATGGACTGCTGTCTTCTGCTTAGGGCATCCGAGGATTCCAGGGTCCTGAGAAAAGGGATCCGAAACCCAAGACCAGAAGTCATTCGGTTCAGCTCTCTCATTTGATAGATGAGCAATATAGATAGAGAGAGATAACCTACCCAAAGGCTCTAAGATGGCGCCACAGTGGGCAGAGTGCTGAACCTGGAGTCTAGAAGACCTGAGTTCAAATCCAAACTCAGATACTAGCTAT
>NW_025395885.1:0-2775 GCF_016433145.1 Gracilinanus agilis | reverse complement strand
GATAGATAGATAGATAGATAGATAGATAGATAGATAGATAGATAGATAGATAGATAGATACATAGATACATAGATACATAGATACATAGATACATAGATACATAGATAGATTCATAGATAGATACATAGATACATAGATAGAGATGGGTAGATAGAGACAGAGAGATACATAGATATATAGACGGATGGATAGGATAGATAAGTGGATAAATAGATATGATATATGTTCTAAAAAAGGAAAGTCCTTTATATAGTCTATAATTTTAATAGCCTCGATAATATGGTTTCCCCATTTATTACATATATATGCTTAATATATGTATAATATGGTGTGCGTATGCATGTTATTGAATATAGTGCTCAAAGTCAGAAAGACCTGAGTTCAGATCCGGCTTCTGACACCTATTAAAAATATGACCTTGGGTAATTCCCTTTACCTCTCATTGCTCTAGGCAACTCTAAGGCATGGAGTAGGTGCCTGCCTACATTGATGAAGGAAGCTTTCTCACCTGGGAATTTCCTATAGCAATGCAATCACAGAGGGTCCCTATCCCCTTATATTCAAGGTACCCAGTTGACTTCTTTCCTTTCTCTATCATTCTTGGTAATATTCAATTCAGCAAGCATTTATTAAGTCCCTTATGTGGTAGAGGCACCGTTCTGGATGTCAAAGACACAAAGACATAAAGGAATGCTGCCCCTGCCTCCCCAAGATCTTACAATTTTCAAATGGTGGTCAAGTTGCCAGATAGTAATATATTCTGGATAAGTGAGATGCTACCAAGGGTCTTCTTCATGGGTCACTGAAGTATAAATATTCTATAGGCAGCCAGGTGGCTCCATAGTGCATAGCACCCCAGGCATGGAGTCAGGAAGTTCAAATCTGGCCTCAGGCACTTACTGGCTGTGTGACCTTGAACAGGTCACTTAACTTTTAGCTGTCTCAATTTCCTCAACTATAAAATAAGTATAAGTATAAGTAATAGTAGCAACTCCCTCCCAGGAATGTTGTAAAGATAAAGTGTAATAACTGTAAAGAATTTAGCACTTAGTAGGAGCTCTATAAATGTTTATTCCCATCCCCTCCTTTTTTAAACCCTTACATTCTATCTTTAAATCAGTACTGTATATCAATTCCAAGATAAGGACTAGGCAATGGAAGTCAAGTGACTTGCCCAAGGTCACCTAGCTAGAAAGTGTCTGAGACCAGATTTAAAACCAGGACCTCTTGTCTCTAGGACTGGCTCTCAATCCACAAGCCACCCAGCTGCTTCCCTTCCCCTTTATTTATAAACCACTCAGCAGAGTGCTGGGCACATAGTAGATGCTATATAAATGCTTATTCTCTTCCCCTTATTTGTAAACCACTTAGTACAGTGCTTGGCACATAGTAGCACTATATAACGCTAGATTGTTACTATAGGAAGGTGTTTAAACATTTCCATTATTAGACCTGATATGGTAATAGTTCAGGGGAAGCGATAGATCCAAGATTCTTTCATTCTTAACAACATAACATAAAACCAGAGGGCAGAAAGATTTCCAAAGGGATACAAAAGATAGACCTAAGTAGTGTAAATGCTTTCGTATGGCCTTTTATTTCTTTCAAGTCCTATTTCTTTGACTTTCTTTCCTATGATTTTGTCTCTATAAGCTCACCTTTTTTGTTTGTGCTTCCTATATATTCTGAACACTTTGGGGTTAACTCTTGCCTCTGGTTCATCCTGGCAGTGTGACCTTGGACCCATCACCTTAACTTCCCATTGATCTAGGCAACATTCTAAAAATGATCAATTGCACCGACCTGCACTGATAGAAGAGTTTCCTCCCCCTATGCCAGGGGTCGGCAACATATGGCTCTCGAGGCATATCTGGCTCTTTTGAGGGCCAGATATGGCTCTTTCTGCAGGAGCCATAAAGTCCATTTTTTTTCAGGCGCTGTTACAGGAGCGGCACTGTGAGCACTGTACGGCTCTCACAAAATTACATTTTAAAAATGTGGCGTTTATGGCTCTCACGGTCAAAAGGTTGCCGACCCCTGACCTATACCAATTAAGTCATTCATGAAGTCCCTATCCCTGTCTCTGCCTTGATCTTTGCTAAGGAATGCCCTAGTCCTTCACTTTTCCTTCTCCACTTAGTCTTTTGCTTTAGAAGGCTTTCTAAAAGTAGGCTGGAAGAATTTTCATCTTTTTATTTGGGAGGCCTTTAGTAGATTCCTCCTATGAGATTCCTTTTCAAAATGATCCAGAGATGTTCCATCAATTAGCTACCTCCTTGCCCCCTGTATCTGCACTACATAAAATGTACAGCCATACCCTTCCCCAATTCTTGTCCCCCCACCCAATCAACTAAATCTTACTAGTCTAATTTTCCAGCCACGTGAATTACTCCACCTTCCTCCAATTATGTATCAGTAACAAAAATCATGTAATCATAATGAAATTATTGGTAATGACATTAATATTTCTTAATTAAGACGTCTTTGAGAGGCCCGAGTTGCTTTCTTATTCCCATCTGAAATCTCAGTGTAATGGCCCATCCCAGTGAGGAGCCCTGTTCTTCCATCTCCTTCCACCATGAGTTTCCTTGGCCCCTTATTGATGAAGTCTTCCAACTTAAGGATTTCCTTCTTCCTAGGTTTTCCCCAAAGGTGTGTTAACTAGCAGGAATTTCTTCTTCCTGTTCCTCCTTGCCTGAATCGACCTCAAAAAGAATATCCATCTTCCTCCTCAAATCTGCGTGGACCCAGGCATGAGCAAAACAAGAGCTTTT
>NW_025395884.1:0-2314 GCF_016433145.1 Gracilinanus agilis | reverse complement strand
TCTTTGTTGTCTTGCTGCAAGGGAAAGATGTACTAATAATTTTTTTTTTAAGTTCTCTTGTTCATTTCTTCACTTCTAACTAAAGCATATATAAGATAGCAATTTTAAAACCAGTCGCTGCAATCCCAAACTAGTTTTTTCTCAAATGGTGGTTAGGTAGGAAATATCTTCATAGAAGGCTAAAATGTTTGTCTTCTGGACTTCAAGAGAAGGGTATTTCCATTAACATAAGGGACTTTGTAAATTTTTGCCAAAGGAAAAAACTAGCTTACCTTTGTGAATCCTTTTATTAGTATGCTTGTGATAGAATGGTAAAAAAAAAGCTTTTATAGAAGTAAAACTTCAAGAATTTTTCCCATTCCTACTTACTCCAGTAGCATTTTTGGATAAACTACCACGTCTAATTTTTTTTTCTGAATCTGCTGTGATTTTATGTAGCTTAAAGATCCCATTCACTGATAAATTGATTACAGAATGAGAGCAAAGACAGAGATTTCACTCATTTCATTCATCAGCATCATTAAAATTCTCATGACAGAGCCAGTGGGAGTCAATATAATAAAGGTCAAGGAGAAACACAGTCAAATTCCCCCAGTATAATTATGTAAAATATGAATATTTTTCATCGTACGCTAATGCCTAGCACAATAGACTAGGAGTTAGGAAGAATCTGACTTTAAATTCTGTCGCAGACATTAGTTATGAAACAAATGGCAAATCACTTACCTTCTCTGAGACTCAGTTTCTTCTTCTTTAAAAGAGATGACATAAAAAAGAAACAACAGAACAAACATTAAAGGTCATATCGCTGATGTGATATATATATATATATATATATGTATATATATATATGAGATTTTTCTGAAACATCTATCTTTATGATTATTTTCATTTTTGCTTTTGTTGTTTTATCTTACTCTTATTATTTGCATTCCATGATGATCAGATTTTAAAAACCTAGGATGTTATTATTCTTTAATGTTTGATATTCTGGGAACTATTGCATAGGGAATGAGAATATTAAAAGTAGTAATAATAATTACCATCATTGTTTTCACTGTTATCATCAGTTCATTCTTCTGTTTCTCATTGGAGTTCAAATAGCAATTGTTCTGGAGAAAGTTGATATCCTCTTTATTGTGATTTTATCTGGATTGAGGATGATGATTGAAAGGATGAAAACCTTGGTCCAAATGATCATATATCATAGGTGATTGTCCTTTCTATGTTGCTCTACCTCCCCTTTCAGACTTTCACTAAAATTGTTTTTAGTTATTTTTTTTGCCAAAGGAAAAAACTAGCTTACTTTTGTGAATCTTTTTATTAGTATGTTTGTGATAGAATGAAAAAAAAAAGCTTTTATAGAAGTAAAACTTCAAGAATTTTTTCCCATTCCTACTCACTCCAGTAACATGGGGATGAGGTTGTAGTATAAAAATATAATCACCTCTTTTCTTTTTCTTCTCTGTGACTTCTTATCCAATTCCTTGTCACCTGATTTCTTTTTCATCTTATCTCAAGTGAAGTAACACACATAAAGCACCTTCAAAACCTTAATGAACTATATGTTAGTATTGCTGTTGTTGGTATTATTAATACCACTACTTTTCGCCCCATCTCTCAGAAAGAACTTACATTTTTTAACCCTTCATTGTGGCACTTATCTACTCTGTACTATGGGGACACAGGCTGAAGTGAGATAAATGATTTCTCCAGGCAATTTAGGGCCTCATCTATCAGTTCCCACACAATTATCTCCTGACTTCCCTTGGCTTCATTTCTAATTTCTGCCTGCTCAAAGTCAAGTCTGCACCAAATTACTGATCTGATGTATCAAACTGAAGACCTCTTGAGTATAGTTTTTGAGAAGATTTTTCATTCAGAAATCTTTAGTTGTGCCAAATTTTGTAACTTGTTTTAAGAAGCCTTTTAATGTAGAGGATTGTCTTCTTGCCCCACATATTGAAATCAAAACTAAATCTATCAGTAAGAGCCTTAATATAATGTTTCAAGTAAGTGACCTAGAATAAATGATTTTTCAGTAAATAAAGTTATTTTTCTTAAAATTTAAGCTATTTATTTGAGCACTGGGCAAATTTATAAGCAAGTTAATGTAATTTTATTATATAAAATAAGAATTTGCCGACATCTGCATTAATGGATTTCTAAATACCATGAGAAGAGTTAACCTTTTAAAATTTAGAAAAGTAGAGGAACATTTCCAGGTGTTAGATACAAAAATTGAGAGAAAGAGAGAAAGGGAGGGTGAGAGAGAGAGAGAGAGAGAGAGAGAGAGAGAGAGAGAGAGAGAGAG
>NW_025395883.1:0-2550 GCF_016433145.1 Gracilinanus agilis | reverse complement strand
TCATCATCATCATCATCATCATCATCATCATCATCATCATCATCATCTTGCTCTTATGAGGACCATATCAGATTGCTAAGATGGGTTCTTAACATGTAGGGGCTTGATGGAGGTGAACAACATGTTCAAGAGTAAGCTTTTTGGTTGATTCTTGTAAGGAAAAACTTGTCAACTTCAAATATATCCCTTTGTTCTTTGGAGATTTTAGTGACTGATTAGTTCATGATATCAGATGAAGAGAAGGAGTTTCTAACCTTGGTATATTGGGTCATAAGGATTCAGGAATCTAGATATCTAGGTTAGTATTTCAGCCAATCCATTATGAATGCCCTGAGGAACAAGGTGCCAGGTCTCCAGTCCAGCAGGAGCGTGCACCAGTGAGAACTCTGGATATAATTTGCAAGGACTAATACCATGTAGGAACTGAGGGAAATTGTGAGCCTAATCTTCATCACTTTCTGCCTAAATCCCCAGAGAGTGGGGGAGATTATGCTCCCAACCTATTGAGGGAAATGGTATACATTTGTTCTTGCTATATATGTGAAGTAAATACTCATTTCTAAAAATTACCTGTTATTAAATTGATATACTAATTAATTTGATTAATTAAATTGATATACCGATATACTAGCTCTAGACTCCCCAAAGGGAAGAGTACAATAGATGGGGGATAAAGCTGATGGCAAAGAAAAGAAGCAAAACTCCTTCAAGGTACCTGAGAACCCTGATAGGGAGATGTAATAGGCCTAGCCCTATATAGAGGCAGAATAAATCATGTTACAATAACAATTTACATTTATATAGGATTTTTGATTGATGAAGTGTTTCCTCCCAACCCCTTAATGTGGTAACCAATACACATATTATTACCTCTCTTCCCATTTTATAGGCAAGGGAATTGAAGCCTAGAGAAATTAATTGCTTTATGAAACATATATATCTCAGCTGGTTAGTGTAAAAAGCAAGACTAGAACCAAGGTCTTTTGGTCTACAGCAGTGATTCCCAAAATGGGTGCCGCCGCCCCCTGGTGGGTGCTGCAGCAGTCCAGGGGAGTGGTGATGCCAACAGGTGCATTTGAGATTTCTATTGTTTTAACTTTTTTTGTATTACATTCTGTTCTGATTTCAATAAATAGTTTCATAATTTCAAAGTTCAATGTTTCTAATTTATACCTTTATTATATTTTACAAAAAAGTTAGAAACATTAATACATATCTTTCCTATTAATTGCTATTAAAATTAAAAAAAATAATTTCCAGGGATGCTAAGTAATATTTTTTTCTGGAAAGGGGGTAGTAGGCCAAAAAAGTTTGGGAACCACTGGTCTACAGTGTCATTGATTTATTTAGATTTGGAAGAGGATTTATATAGCATCTCATTCAACCATTTCATTTTACAGATAGGCAATAGTAGTATAGAGCAGTGATGGGCAAACTACAGTCCACTGGGCCAGATGTGGCCCCCTGAAATGTTCTATCCCACCAGGGGACATTATTCCTAATCTGACAAATACAATGAGTGGGATACAATGCAATGAAACTTTGAAAGAGTTGCCTTAGAGACAGACTGACAGATGAGCATTTTCTTTCCTTTGGCCCCCCCCTTTAAAAAGTTTGCCCAGGACTTCCAGTTAAGATGGCGGCAGAGTAAGGAGCAGTTGCTCGATCTCTCCTGACCGAACCACACAGGACCCCTCAAGGGGAAATAAAAACGAGTCCAGAGGAACGAAGGAACCCCACAACAGGGCGCAGCATTGAAGGTACACAGAATCGGGGCATTTCTACACTTTAAAGGGGTGAAACAGCTCTCACTAAAACAGGAGAGGAAGAAGCCCCTCCCCCACCCCCCACACCACACAAGCCGGTAAACAGGACTGGGGCAACCAGATAATCACTGGCAGCCCCTGAGCCCGTACCTGTGCGCTGCAAGACGAGGGACCCCAGGTGGCTGGGACTTTCCCTGAGCGCCCACGTGGGTGAAGGCACCACCTCCAGCTGGGACAAAGGCCCCTAAAATGCTGCCTTTCCCAAGCACTGAAGGCATCGCCTCAGGGGCAAATAAAGATCTCCAGCCCACCAACTTTCACTACCTTCTGCGGGGGTGAAAGCAGGGCCCTAAGAGCATCAGGGCAGGCAAAGGCAGTGCCCTAGGCTTGAATAACAATCTCCAGCCCAGGCTTGGACCTCCAGTGAGGACCCAGTGCAGACCTGAGCTTGGCTGTGGAAGCAGCCCCAAAGACTGCTGAAGGAACCTCAGGCAGAGGGACAGACCTGGAACTACCAGGAGGCCTGACCCCGAGGACAAGGAGACCGGAGGCCCCCCCCCCAAGCTTGCAAGGCCCAGGCAGACCCGGAGTGCAAAGACAAAGCTGAAAAGGGGCGGGGCTAACAATGGCCAGCAATAAAGAAGTCCAGAAGAAAAAGACCATCAAGAGAAACTCTGGAACACTGGACAATTTCTACACAGAGAAAATCCAGACAACAGAGGAGGGAAAACAAAAACCCAAACCTCCCCAAAAAAATGAAAGCTGGTCACAAGTTATGGAAGAG
>NW_025395882.1:0-3687 GCF_016433145.1 Gracilinanus agilis | reverse complement strand
TCCGCGAGCTGTTCCCCCCCTCCGTCTCCCCTCCCCCGCCTCTATCTCCTTCCTGCCCACTCGTCCCGGCTCATCCTCAGGGTCCAGCTCTCCATCCTTAGTCCCTTTCCGAACCGCCTCCAGCCTTGGACGGCTCTGCCCTTAGCCTCGGGCCTCCCTTTGCCCCATCCGCGAGTCCTGACCCCGCGCTCCCTCCTCATTCCCCTCTTAGGGTTAGAGTTTGGGGAGGGGGGTGGAGAATAGGTTTGGGAAGGTGTGTTTGGGGGTGCTTTCTAATGGGAGTTTCCCTCCTTCGCAGTTGTTCTTGCCCTCTCTCTTCTTTCCCTTCCTGCGAGGTCCTTTAATCTGGCATAGGGGTATCTTTTTCCTCTTAAATCCACTCTTTCCACCCCCTTCTCTCATTTTTTAATCCACTCAAACCAATCTTTACTAGATCTCCCATCCAACTCCGTGCATTTCCCACCAAGGGCCTTTTGCCTTCTCCTCAGGAAAGATTCTCTTCTCCAGAGAGAGGAAGAGGACGATGGAGGTGGGGAGGAGAGAGTGGGTTTTTTTAGTCGGAGCTTCCCACTAAAACGCTTTACTGCAGCTGGAGAAAAGAGAGTTTGGGGTGTGCGGTTGTGAAGGCACAGAGGTTGGGGATGGGAGGTGGGGTTCCTGGGCCTCCTTTCCTGGCCCCGGTTTACCGTGCGTAATCCCCCAGCCCCGAGGCGGCTGCGCCGCCTCCTTTGCAGCTCCAGCTTTGCTAGGGGTTACTGGAGTTCAAACGCATCTGAGATCAGCGTGCTCTGTGGAGGGAGGTGTGGGAAGAGGATGGGGGCTTTGCAATGTTGTGGCATCAAAGATTAATGGTTGGTTTAGCTTTGCAACCCGATTGTAAACAGGAAACTAGCTTGGTTTGAAAGGGAAGGAGGGGACTGTGTATCTCTTTCTCTTTAGTGCTGTATGGAGTTTGATGCCAGAAGCGAATCTTGACTCAAACCCAAAAGATGAGCTGTTTGGTGCTGCAGTCGTGCCCTGGGCTGATAGCTCTATGGCAGGGATAGGAGTATTTCTAGTTCCTGTATCTTCTTGAGTTAATTAAAAAATAAAAATCCTGCATTCCAGAGAAGTAGAATTTAAAAAATAATTTTAGAAGGGATTATGAAAAGCGATAGAATTGCTAGTTGTTGAGGTGTTCAGGTTCTTCCCAAGTTAGCAAGCTAGGAGTAGGAGTAAGGCGGACCAGTTATATTTAAACCATGTGCAGAAAAGTATATACAAAAATGTGAGCCTGTTCTGGTTTCTTTGGATTTGCCGCCAAGTTGACTTACAGCTTTTGCTAGAAAACAAAACAAAACATTTTCTGATTTGAATCCTTAGGATTTACAGTGTAAAATGTCTTGACTGATGAAGAGCTATAAAAACTGCCTCTCAAAGGATTTACTTTATGGGTAGGTGGACTTATAATTGGATGGGGAAAAGACATCAAGAGGAGATAATAGATGAAAACAATTGACTTTGTAACAACTGTTCAGTTACAGTTACTACAGAGATAGGTGGAGACTTAGAAGGACATATAAGTTCTTTACAACTATAGTTTGCAGTCATGTGTAGTCTCACTTTTGTTTTCTCTGCAACTTTTTTTTCCCAAACAGCAATTATGAATATTGAAATTATACATTTTAATTAAACAGATAAATGGTTTAATAAGAACCTGAATTTTTATTGAACAAAATGGTTTTTTTTTTTAATTTAAAAATAGCTAGTCAGGAAAATATAGCCTGATCCCAGGTCTCTCTTCCCCAGTTCTCAAATCAAATGAGATAATATTGTAAAGTACTTAGCACGGGGTTTGGCAAATAATAGGTGCTATATAAATACTTATTTCCCCTCTCCTCTCCTTTATTTGGAACCAGATGGCATCATGACTTATACCTGAGAAATATTGTATTAGGCTGTGCTAAATTATTTGTATTTTTACAGAAACAATTTGTAAGGTAGTATTTGTCAGCAGTAATGACACTTACCTCATTTTCTAAAAGTATTTAAATGCATTTAATAGAGTTTAGGAACCCTATTCTTAGTTACTGTTTGTTTATTTTGAGATAAAAAAATCTTGATTTTTTGGGGGGGCTGCTATATAATGTAAAATATCTTTATTTGGATCTTACATCATTTACTATTTTATGCAGAAGATATACATTTTATTTTTAAAACTTTATTTTTTTTTTAGAAAAAACTTTTCCGTGGTTACATGATTCATGTTCTTACTGTCTCCCCCTTCACCAAAGCTGACAGAAGATAAGCATTTTAAAAGACTACATTCATAGGTTTTTTTTTCATTTTTAAAGAGGAAATTTCAGAGATCATGTGGGAGAAATAAAGAATGAGTTAAGTTTCATAGGTCAGAAAACTGTGTAATTGGCTTTTGTTTTACTGGCCCCTTTTTTTTTCTTTACTTTTTAGGTTTGCTTTAGTTTATAGCCCTCTTGTTCATTTCTGAAATATTTTAGTGTTTTTAGAATGTTTTAAGATACCTCTCAATGTATTTAAGATACCTCTCAATTATATTCCTTAGCTCCGTCCTGCAGTAGTTGTAGATGAAAGATTATTTAGGTTTAAAACTTCTTGGGGGTGGGGGGCAGCTAGATGGCTCAGTGGATTGAGAGGCAGGCCCAGAGATGGGAAGTCCTGGATTCAAATTTGGCCTCAGACACTTCCTAGCTGTGTGACCCTGGGCAAATCCCTTAACCCCCATTGCCTAGCTCTTACCACTCTTCTGCCTTGGAACCAATACACAATATGATTCTAAGATGGAAGGTAAAGGTTTAAAAAAAAACAAACTTCTTTCAGAAAAAAAGATATTGATATCATTTTACTTAGGAGGAAACAGAAAAAATTATCTAGGTGATTTTGACTGGAGAACTTAGTTTCTTCAACCTTAATGATGACTTAAATGTAAAGCTGATTCTGTTTTGAAAACCTGGAGTCCTTTAAAACATTTGTTTTAGTTATAGACTTAGACTATGACGTGGTGCTATGAATATTTTTGATTAGGATAGTTTATCATCAGTAGACATATCCATCAATTCATTTACTTAATGCCTACTGTGCCCACGTTTTACGCTATGTCATGGGGATACAAAAACAAAAGTAAAAGACTGCCCTCATTCTATTGAAGATAGTAAAACATACATTGATAAGTAAAGACAAGATGATTTGAGAAGAAAGCATAAATCATCACTCAAAGAGATCTGAAAGAGATTTATTTCTGAGGTCCCTGAAGAAAGCTAAAGATTCTGAGGCCAAAAGGAAGGTGTGGAGAGTGCCCATGTAAAGTCAGAGAAGCTGAAGATGGAATGTTGAATTCAGAGAACAGGAAATAGGCTAGTTTGGTTGGAACTCTGAGTGTGTGGAGGAGAATAAGGTGGAATAAGTCTACTTGGCAGCCTGGTTTTAGAGGGCTTTAAAAGCAAAAGTAAAGAATTAGATTAAGTAGTTATTCATAAAGATTTGTGGGGAAAGTATTGTTCTTTAGGACTGATTCATTCTTTAGTGTTTATGTTTAGCTATTTGGATGAAGAGTAATCACTAAAAAACAAACAGTTTAAAAAGCACAGTTAAAAACACAGTTTAGGTAGGCAGACAACAGGCACCTAACCTTCCTTCCTTCCTTCCTTCCTTCCTTCCTTCCTTCCTTCCTTC
>NW_025395881.1:0-5226 GCF_016433145.1 Gracilinanus agilis | reverse complement strand
TGACCTTCTCCCAACCTATCAATATAATGACCCAGTAAAAAAAAAAAAGGAAGTTAAATTGTTCTGACTGTTACATTGTACTGAATCTGTGCTAGTTCTTAGTAATCATTGATTTCCCTTCCAAATAGTCACAAGTCACCTTTCCAATAACAAATTTGACATTATTATTAGTAATCCCGTAGTGTCCAACAGCCCCAACTAAATTATTATTATCAACTCATTTGAGTGTTTATTGACAACTCACATTACTTCTTAGAGCCTCAGTTCCTGATTTTAGCAAATATATATATATATATATATACACACACATATATTTAAACCCTTACCTTCAGTCTTAGAATCAATACTGTGTATTGGTTTTAAGGCAGAAGAGTAGTAAGAGCTAGGCAATGGGGGTTAAGTGACTTACCCAGGGTCACAGAATTAGGAAGGATCTGAGGTCAAATATGAATCTAGGACCTCCCAACTCTGGGCCTGACTCTCAGTTCTGAGCCACCCAGCTGTGCTCTAGCAAATACATATAATAATGCTTACTCAATTTACCTATTAGGATTGATGAAGAGATTAAATGATATAAAGGATGTGAAAGAACTTTGAAGAACAAAAAAATACTATTCTCATCTCACATTTTAATAAAAGTTTTGAAAAGATTAATTAATAATAGCTATCATTTATATTTTGCTTTGGAAGAGTCAAAATATAACAAATATTATGTCCTATTATCCTTACAACTATTCTAGTAAAGTACTATTATAATCCCTATTTTATATATGAGGAAACTGAGGCAAAAGGATGTTAAATAACTGGCTCAAAAGTAAGTATCTAAGATGGAATTTGAATTCAAGTCCAGAGTTCTATGTAATATGTATTCATTTTTTGTTATTGTTATGTAGGCATTTCAGCCAAGACCACTTCTTTGTGACCCATTTTGGGGTTTTCTGAAAAAGATACAAGATAAAGGTTCGCCATAACCTTTTCCAGCTCATTTTCCAGATATAGAAACTGAGGCAAACAGGGTTAAGTGACTTGACCCAGGTCCACAGCTAATGTCTTAGGCTGAATTTGAACTCAAGTTTTCTAGACTTCAGGCCTATCTTCTCCTAGTGTGTGTTCATACTAGAATACCTTTAAAGTGTGGCCATCCCCCAATATTCAAATGTTGAATCCATTTAGAGAATTTAAATATAGAGAGAACTTTACAGGGATACTCCTTTCCAATAAAGCAGACAGTTTGTCCTAGCTTACCAGTGGTCTACTATGAGTTATCTTCCACATACCCTCCTCAAGACTTTCCTTTTTATTGATCTTGAGTTTCTGGACGTTCCAGAAAATTGCAGGAATTAATCCAAGGAACTTTTCTTCTCAGTCCTAGAACTTTTACCTTTCATATTTTCTAAGTCTATCAACCCCCCATTGAGAAGTAAAACTTCTTATCTTCTTGTGTCCTGGACCTACTTCTACTCTAAGTGGCCACTTGAATTAGGTATTCAATCCCTCTTCTCCACTGTTTTACTATATCCTGTATAAATGAGTGAATGAATGAATCAATATCTCCACACTGCTCACACCACAAGAATGAGGTTTTCAGGGTTTACTTAGTAAAGCATTAATAAGGAAGAAGAGAATATATAATGAGAGTATAGCTGAAGAAGATCATGACATCTTAAGGCAGAATTACCTAGTTGCAGAGTAACTAGTACAAAAATCTTCTAAGTCTTTCAAAAGAAAGCTTGAAAAGCCTATATCTCATTCCATTATTCTCTCTGGCCATGGGGTAGCTGGTTCTCTCATGACACAAAAAGAGAATGACGATACTTTCCCAGAGAATCTATATGGTGATTTGGGATTTTCCTATCAAAGCACTCTGGCTCCAAGATCACTGGTCCAAGCTGTAATTCTGTGTTCATTCTTAGTCAATCAGAAAGCTTCTTGCTTGCTGGAGGCTATTAAATATATCTGCCACATCCCCATATGATCTCATATTAAACTACCTATATCTTCTCATTTTATACAAAGGGAGTAGAGCAGAAAAAATTAAAGTTTTTTTTCCTCAAAAATATAATATTCCCCTTCCCACACCTGTCATGCCATTTATTTTGTGACCATGATGAAATAATTTTCTCTCCACAGGTCTCAGTTTCCATATTGTAATATTAGGAGAGGATTATAAAATTTGGGGATTCAGAATAGTGTTTGAATAGAATTTAGAATAGAGTTGGAAGATAACTAAAAAGGAATTTTCTTGACAAGATCATCAACAAACCATCCTCTACCTTTACTTGAGAATTCCTGTGAAAGGAAATTCACAAGTTCCTAAAGCAGCTCATCTATTATTTTTAGATAACTCTATTTATAAAAAAGTTGTTGTTGCTGCTATTTTTTGTGTTATTTTGTTTGTTGTTTTCTCCAATATAAAATTCTGTGTTGCTTCTTGGCAACCTCCATCCATTGTTTCCAGTTCTACCTTCCAGGACCCAGTGAGCTAAGTATAATCCTTCCACAATACAGTCTTTCAAAAGGAAAAATAGTCCCTTGAAGCATATGCCAATTGTTCCTCATGAGGATCTAGGATTCTTTGTTAACTACTTTGTGCCTTGTGAATCACTTTCTCTGACCTTTTTTCTTTGTAAAAAAAGGTTGAGTTAGAATGATGATGATGATGATGATGATGATGATGATGATGATGATGATGATGATCATCATCATCATCATCATCATCATCATCTTGCTCTTATGAGGACCATATCAGATTGCTAAGATGGGTTCTTAACATGTAGGGGCTTGATGGAGGTGAACAACATGTTCAAGAGTAAGCTTTTTGGTTGATTCTTGTAAGGAAAAACTTGTCAACTTCAAATATATCCCTTTGTTCTTTGGAGATTTTAGTGACTGATTAGTTCATGATATCAGATGAAGAGAAGGAGTTTCTAACCTTGGTATATTGGGTCATAAGGATTCAGGAATCTAGATATCTAGGTTAGTATTTCAGCCAATCCATTATGAATGCCCTGAGGAACAAGGTGCCAGGTCTCCAGTCCAGCAGGAGCGTGCACCAGTGAGAACTCTGGATATAATTTGCAAGGACTAATACCATGTAGGAACTGAGGGAAATTGTGAGCCTAATCTTCATCACTTTCTGCCTAAATCCCCAGAGAGTGGGGGAGATTATGCTCCCAACCTATTGAGGGAAATGGTATACATTTGTTCTTGCTATATATGTGAAGTAAATACTCATTTCTAAAAATTACCTGTTATTAAATTGATATACTAATTAATTTGATTAATTAAATTGATATACCGATATACTAGCTCTAGACTCCCCAAAGGGAAGAGTACAATAGATGGGGGATAAAGCTGATGGCAAAGAAAAGAAGCAAAACTCCTTCAAGGTACCTGAGAACCCTGATAGGGAGATGTAATAGGCCTAGCCCTATATAGAGGCAGAATAAATCATGTTACAATAACAATTTACATTTATATAGGATTTTTGATTGATGAAGTGTTTCCTCCCAACCCCTTAATGTGGTAACCAATACACATATTATTACCTCTCTTCCCATTTTATAGGCAAGGGAATTGAAGCCTAGATAAATTAATTGCTTTATGAAACATATATATCTCAGCTGGTTAGTGTAAAAAGCAAGACTAGAACCAAGGTCTTTTGGTCTACAGCAGTGATTCCCAAAATGGGTGCCGCCGCCCCCTGGTGGGTGCTGCAGCAGTCCAGGGGAGTGGTGATGCCAACAGGTGCATTTGAGATTTCTATTGTTTTAACTTTTTTTGTATTACATTCTGTTCTGATTTCAATAAATAGTTTCATAATTTCAAAGTTCAATGTTTCTAATTTATACCTTTATTATATTTTACAAAAAAGTTAGAAACATTAATACATATCTTTCCTATTAATTGCTATTAAAATTAAAAAAAATTAATTTCCAGGGATGCTAAGTAATATTTTTTTCTGGAAAGGGGGTAGTAGGCCAAAAAAGTTTGGGAACCACTGGTCTATAGTGTCATTGATTTATTTAGATTTGGAAGAGGATTTATATAGCATCTCATTCAACCATTTCATTTTACAGATAGGCAATAGTAGTATAGAGCAGTGATGGGCAAACTATAGTCCACTGGGCCAGATGTGGCCCCCTGAAATGTTCTATCCCACCAGGGGACATTATTCCTAATCTGACAAATACAATGAGTGGGATACAATGCAATGAAACTTTGAAAGAGTTGCCTTAGAGACAGACTGACAGATGAGCATTTTCTTTCCTTTGGCCCCCCCTTTAAAAAGTTTGCCCAGGACTTCCAGTTAAGATGGCGGCAGAGTAAGGAGCAGTTGCTCGATCTCTCCTGACCGAACCACACAGGACCCCTCAAGGGGAAATAAAAACGAGTCCAGAGGAACGAAGGAACCCCACAACAGGGCGCAGCATTGAAGGTACACAGAATCGGGGCATTTCTACACTTTAAAGGGGTGAAACAGCTCTCACTAAAACACGAGAGGAAGAAGCCCCTCCCCCACCCCCCACACCACACAAGCCAGTAAACAGGACTGGGGCAACCAGATAATCACTGGCAGCCCCTGAGCCTGTACCTGTGAGCTGCAAGACGAGGGACCCCAGGTGGCTGGGACTTTCCCTGAGCGCCCACGTGGGTGAAGGCACCACCTCCAGCTGGGACAAAGGCCCCTAAAATGCTGCCTTTCCCAAGCACTGAAGGCATCGCCTCAGGGGCAAATAAAGATCTCCAGCCCACCAACTTTCACTACCTTCTGCGGCGGTGAAAGCAGGGCCCTAAGAGCATCAGGCAGGCAAAGGCAGTGCCCTAGGCTTGAATAACAATCTCCAGCCCAGGCTTGGACCTCCAGTGAGGACCCAGTGCAGACCTGAGCGTGGCTGTGGAAGCAGCCCCAAAGACTGCTGAAGGAACCTCGGGCAGAGGGACAGACCTGGAACTACCAGGAGGCCTGACCCCGAGGACAAGGAGACCGGAGGCCCCCCCCCCAAGCTTGCAAGGCCCAGGCAGACCCGGAGTGCAAAGACAAAGCTGAAAAGGGGCGGGGCTAACAATGGCCAGCAATAAAGAAGTCCAGAAGAAAAAGACCATCAAGAGAAACTCTGGAACACTTGACAACTTCTACACAGAGAAAATCCAGACAACAGAGAGGGAAAACAAAAATCCAAACCTCCCCAAAAAAATGAAAGCTGGTCACAAGTTATGGAAGAG
>NW_025395880.1:0-2191 GCF_016433145.1 Gracilinanus agilis | reverse complement strand
CTGGAAAGGGAGGGGCAGGGGCCAGGAGGGCTCCCTGGAGACACCTCGGAAATGTCTTCTAGGTTGGCCACCCTGAGGGGTGGGGCAGCATCAGGTGACAAGAGGACTCAGCTTGGGGGAGTGAAAAGGCTCCGGGCTCCCCAGCTGGCCTGCCCTGCCCAGCTCAGCCCAGCCCAGCCCAGCCCAGAGGGGAGAAAGACTGGAGTCTATCATAACTCAGCCTTCGCTACCCCTATTTTACAGAGGAGCAAACTGAGGCCTAGATGATGGCTGGAGCAGGTCAGAAGGCTTGGAAGTGGGTTGTGGGGAGGGACCAGAGGCTCTGGGTGCTGGGATTCCTTCCAATGGGGGTGAGGGCCAGGACTTGCTCTCCTGGGGCAGAGGAGCAAATCCCCTCCGATACACTTATCTCTAAGTCATTTAACCTGAGCCTCAGACAATAAGAGCTCTATCTTCAGGTTATCCGAGGAGCCATCTACAAACATGGATTGGGCACCTTCTGTATGCTGGGTAATAGAAGGCAATAGTTGTGGGGCAGACCAGAGAGGGGCTGGGGCAGGAAAGCCCTCCTGTATCCAGGGGTCCTGGAGCTGAGCTAGAAAGGAAGCTGGAGAATAGGGAGAAGGAGAGGGTGAAGAGGGAGGGCATTCTGAGCCTGCCACTTGGCCCCTGGGGACAGTCAGTGGTTGAAGAAAGGTAAATAAGCCACTTTGATTGGACCTTGGGGAACCTGAAGAGAAGACATCTGTCTAAAGTGAGCCCGGAAAGGTGGGCTGGATTCAGGTGGGGAAGGTCTTCCGCTTTGGGTTACCTGTGGGCAATGGGGAGCCACTGAGGCTTCTTCAGCAGTGGGAGTGACAGTATCAGATCTGTATGCTTTTGGGATAAGAGGAGGGACTGAACCTGGAATGAGACTGGGACAGGGAACTCCTCTCTACCATGGGAGGCTGCCATCTTCCTTCTCAACAACTCTATTGCCTAGAGCAGTGATTCCCAAAGTGGGCACCACCGCCCCCTGGTGGGTGTTACAGCCATCCAGGAAAGCGGTGATGGCCACGGGTGCATTTATCTTTCCTATTAATTGCTATTAAAATTAAAAAAAATTAATTTCCAGGGGGCTAAGTAATATTTTTTCTGGAAAGGGGGCGGGAGGCCAAAAAAGTTTGGGAACCACTGGCCTAGAACAAGAATCAGATTAAGTGACTTGCCCAGGATCACACAGCCAGTGTATGTCAGAGGCAGAATTTGAACTCGGGCGTCCCTGGCTTTGAGGCCAGGTTTTTCTTGCTTATTATGCTTTAGCAAGTGAAATCATGCTTCAGAAAACTACCTCTGGGTCAACCGTCATTTTTCTTCCCAGCCCCAGGTCAGAGGTGAGAGAATAGACTCTGTGCTTTAGTGGAATGTAAAATCCTTGAGGGCAGCCAAACCGGTTTCGGTTTTTTTTGGTTTTGTATTCTTGTCACTAGGGCAGCTAGGTGGCACCATAGCCCCAGAGCACCAGGCCTGGAGTCAGGAAGACATCATTCTGAGTTCAAATGTGACTTAGACATTACTAGCTGGGTGACCCTGACCAAGTCACTTCACCCCACTGGCCTCAGTTTCCTCCTCGGTAAAATGATCTGGAAAAGGAAATGGCAAACCACTCCAGTATCTCTGCCAAAGAAAACCCCAAATGGGGCCGACACAACTGAACAACTGAACAAATTCTCACCTATCGACTGCTACCTGGCACACAGAAGGAGCTCAATTACTGCTTCTCAAATGGATTGAGAATTCCCAGGTATTCCTGGCCAAAAAAGCCCAATGGTCCAGAAAGGAACTGCCTGGAGGTTGTAGCCAGGAAGCATTTCTGCCCCTCTGGACCCCAGCGGAGAGCATGCAAAATAGATACCAAACTCGGGGCAACAAGGTGGATAGCCAGGCCTGGAGGTGCACAAATCTGGCTTCAGACCCTTCCTCGCTGTGTGACCCTGGGTAAGTCCCAATTGCCTGGCCCTTACTGCTCTTGTGCCTTGGAACCAATACCAAGTATGGATTCTAAGACAGAATGGAGGGGTTTTTAATAAAGATGGGGAGAGAAAGAGGAAGGGAAGGAGGGCGAGACAGAGACAGAGATGGGGGGGAGAGAAAGGGAGAGAGATAGGGGAAGAGGAGAGGGGAGAGGAGAGGGAGAGAAATACAGGAGAGA
>NW_025395879.1:0-2192 GCF_016433145.1 Gracilinanus agilis | reverse complement strand
CTGGAAAGGGAGGGGCAGGGGCCAGGAGGGCTCCCTGGAGACACCTCTGAAATGTCTTCTAGGTTGGCCACCCTGAGGGGTGGGGCAGCATCAGGTGACAAGAGGACTCAGCTTGGGGGAGTGAAAAGGCTCCCGGCTCCCCAGCTGGCCTGCCCTGCCCAGCTCAGCCCAGCCCAGCCCAGCCCAGAGGGGAGAAAGACTGGAGTCTATCATAACTCAGCCTTCCCTACCCCTATTTTACAGAGGAGCAAACTGAGGCCTAGATGATGGCTGGAGCAGGTCAGAAGGCTTGGAAGTGGGTTGTGGGGAGGGACCAGAGGCTCTGGGTGCTGGGATTCCTTCCAATGGGGGTGAGGGCCAGGACTTGCTCTCCTGGGGCAGAGGAGCAAATCCCCTCCGATACACTTATCTCTAAGTCATTTAACCTGAGCCTCAGACAATAAGAGCTCTATCTTCAGGTTATCCGAGGAGCCATCAACAAACATGGATTGGGCACCTTCTGTATGCTGGGTAATAGAAGGCAATAGTTGTGGGGCAGACCAGAGAGGGGCTGGGGCAGGAAAGCCCTCCTGTATCCAGGGGTCCTGGAGCTGAGCTAGAAAGGAAGCTGGAGAATAGGGAGAAGGAGAGGGTGAAGAGGGAGGGCATTCTGAGCCTGCCACTTGGCCCCTGGGGACAGTCAGTGGTTGAAGAAAGGTAAATAAGCCACTTTGATTGGACCTTGGGGAACCTGAAGAGAAGACATCTGTCTAAAGTGAGCCCGGAAAGGTGGGCTGGATTCAGGTGGGGAAGGTCTTCCGCTTTGGGTTACCTGTGGGCAATGGGGAGCCACTGAGGCTTCTTCAGCAGTGGGAGTGACAGTATCAGATCTGTATGCTTTTGGGATAAGAGGAGGGACTGAACCTGGAATGAGACTGGGACAGGGAACTCCTCTCTACCATGGGAGGCTGCCATCTTCCTTCTCAACAACTCTATTGCCTAGAGCAGTGATTCCCAAAGTGGGCACCACCGCCCCCTGGTGGGTGTTACAGCCATCCAGGAAAGCGGTGATGGCCACGGGTGCATTTATCTTTCCTATTAATTGCTATTAAAATTAAAAAAAAATTAATTTCCAGGGGGCTAAGTAATATTTTTTCTGGAAAGGGGGCGGGAGGCCAAAAAAGTTTGGGAACCACTGGCCTAGAACAAGAATCAGATTAAGTGACTTGCCCAGGATCACACAGCCAGTGTATGTCAGAGGCAGAATTTGAACTCGGGCGTTCCTGGCTTTGAGGCCAGGTTTTTCTTGCTTATTATGCTTTAGCAAGTGAAATCGTGCTTCAGAAAACTACCTCTGGGTCAACCGTCATTTTTCTTCCCAGCCCCAGGTCAGAGGTGAGAGAATAGACTCTGTGCTTTAGTGGAATGTAAAATCCTTGAGGGCAGCCAAACCGGTTTCGTTTTTTTTTGGTTTTGTATTCTTGTCACTAGGGCAGCTAGGTGGCACCATAGCCCCAGAGCACCAGGCCTGGAGTCAGGAAGACATCATTCTGAGTTCAAATGTGACTTAGACATTACTAGCTGGGTGACCCTGACCAAGTCACTTCACCCCACTGGCCTCAGTTTCCTCCTCGGTAAAATGATCTGGAAAAGGAAATGGCAAACCACTCCAGTATCTCTGCCAAAGAAAACCCCAAATGGGGCCGACACAACTGAACAACTGAACAAATTCTCACCTATCGACTGCTACCTGGCACACAGAAGGAGCTCAATTACTGCTTCTCAAATGGATTGAGAATTCCCAGGTATTCCTGGCCAAAAAAGCCCAATGGTCCAGAAAGGAACTGCCTGGAGGTTGTAGCCAGGAAGCATTTCTGCCCCTCTGGACCCCAGCGGAGAGCATGCAAAATAGATACCAAACTCGGGGCAACAAGGTGGATAGCCAGGCCTGGAGGTGCACAAATCTGGCTTCAGACCCTTCCTCGCTGTGTGACCCTGGGTAAGTCCCAATTGCCTGGCCCTTACTGCTCTTGTGCCTTGGAACCAATACCAAGTATGGATTCTAAGACAGAATGGAGGGGTTTTTAATAAAGATGGGGAGAGAAAGAGGAAGGGAAGGAGGGCGAGACAGAGACAGAGATGGGGGGGAGAGAAAGGGAGAGAGATAGGGGAAGAGGAGAGGGGAGAGGAGAGGGAGAGAAATACAGGAGAGA
>NW_025395878.1:0-3092 GCF_016433145.1 Gracilinanus agilis | reverse complement strand
AGAGAGAGAGAGAGAGAGAGAGAGAGAGAGAGAGAGAGAGAGAGAGAATTGAGGAGAACACATCTCAGAATTGAAGGAGAACCCATTATCTCATCTCTACTACTTGAAATTTCTTTGTATTATCAGCTAAGTAGTACCATGGATAAAGGCCTGTCTCTGGAGGCAGGATGACCTAAATTCAGTTATAGACACTTATATTTAATACCTATATGACTAATTACATTGATTTCCTCATCTGTGAAAAAATGGAAATAATAAAGCACCTGTTTTGAAAACATCAAATTACTCTATATTACTTTTCATTATCATCTACTTTATATATAGGCTGAATTTATTTTCTGTGTATATGTTGTTTCCTATTAAAGAATTTATGTTTCCTAACTATAAAGTCTGGTTCTTTTTTGTTCTTGCATCCTCAAAACCCAGTACTATTCTCATTATTGCTGCTACTACTAGTAGTCCTACTATTATTATGATCTGTATTAGTTTCCTCCATCCTCCTCTTCCCACTAGTCCTATTATTCTTCCTTTCTCTTCTTCCTCCTATTACTATTACTAGTACTAGTACTACCACCACTATTATGTCCTTTTAGTGGTTTTATTCCTCCTCATTCTCATCCTACTACTACTCTTATTCCTACTACTACTTTGACTAGAGTCCTCCTTTTACTACTACTAAATTTTATACCTGCTATTTCATAGAAAAAAGGAAGAGAGTGAGGAAACTACTAGTGCTGAGTAGGTACTGCTCTGAAACTTAAAATCTTAGAAAATTTCTTGGGATTCCTGAGATTTTAAGTGATTTGTCCTAGGTCACATTGCAGGATGTGTTGGATGAGTTACTTTCACTGAACTTATCACAACTCTGTGATGTTGACTCCCTATCCAATGTGTAATTTCATAGAATCTTTCTCCTATGACATCAAAATATTAATTAAACTAGGTAAGCATAAGATGCTGAATATATTTCAAGTAAAGACTGAAGCTGAGTCTTCAAGCTAGAATTTGAGATTCATAATGAATCACTGGACAGAGACAATATTTTAAAATGGCATAGTGTCGTCAAGTAAAGACATGTTTAAATTCAAAGTTACCAAAGAGAAAACAGGAAATACATGTCAAGATATTTATTTATGCATTAAAATTCAAAACTCATTGAGAAATCACTTTAGAGTTTACAAATATCTTAAGTATATTTTTCTCTTGAGCCACACAACCATCCCGTGAGGTAGGATTTCATAGATATTACTGTCTTTTTAATTTATAGATATGGAAGCAGAGCTTTGAAAGGGTTATGACGTGTCTGGGATCATTACTTTATTTAGCAACACATTAATCTTTTCACATATTAACAAAATATTGTATTCATTACCCTCAGACCACTTTTGAAATATTAACTCTTCATAATCCAAAAGAGAGTACTGGTAAGTGATCTCAGACAAAATAACAAAAAAGTAAAAATATACAGAAATATACTTGGAAGAAGCAGACATCATTTCACCAAGCAACAGTTAGGGTTTATAGTAAGTACCTGCCAATAAATTTGTTGAATGTAACTCAAAGGAGTTTATCTCTGAATGGAGCCTCTGAAATTACTAAGATTCAAATGTAAAATCGTAAGATCATCAATGGGTAGCATCTGCATAAACTCAACCAACAATGTGTCACTTGAGAAGCATTGAACAAATGAATTCATGCTGATTTGTCAAAAAATAAGGAAAGACTCATGATGAGATTTCAGTTTCACATCAGCACTAAGAGGAATTACATAGGGATTATCCTTAAGGAGCCCATATTTATTGATCAATGTAGATTAGTTGAAACTGTGGTACACATCTCAGTCAGCAGCTCAGAATTAGCAACAACCAAATACCCTGTCAACCGTGCTCTACAAAAATATTGCGAAAGAATCCCTTTATCTTTCATAAACTGACAGATGATAAATCCTCATAATACAATTACAGATCTTAACATTTCTCAGGGATTCAACAATAAATAGTATTGGTACTTAAGTCATTATTATAGAAGGAAATATTGTCCACCACTTACCGACCTTACATTGGTACATTAAAATTTTTAAGAAAAATATTTAATAGGTGTTGCTATACCAAATACAAACTGCAAAAAATAGAAATACAAAGCTTTCAAAATATAGAGGCAAAGCAAAAAAAAAAAAAAAGGAAAAACCATATAGTATGAGGTGCATGTCACCCTCGTTAACTCATGCTTATTATCTCATTCAGTAAGACAATAAAAGATGCATGTGCATCCTGATATGTTTATCCAGTTACAGAAAAGTGTTTATTTTATTCATCTGTGCTGTAATCTACCAATCTACCAACAAAAGAATTATGGGATCACATGACTTGTTCCAGGATTGCTTCCAACTAGAATCCACTGAAAAAGATAAAATAAGACATAAATAAGAGAATCATCAGCTCTTTGGTCAGAAAAGACTTTACATATTGACTACTCCAATGCTCTCATTTTACAGAAGTGGAAACTGAGACCTAGGTATTTAAAGTTATTTGTCCAAGATGACACAAGAAGTTAGTTGACTAAATCTTATCTGATTATTGTTCCCATGAACTCCAAATTCAGTATGTTTTCCATTGAACCCATCCATATCCTAGCTGATCATTTGATAGTAATCTATAAAATATTCAGAGGTAAAGATGGAAAAATATAAGAATCATACATTTGGAGATAATTTTTCAAATGAAGTCTAACAGTGAATAAGTATAAATATAGCACTTACATTCATTACAGATTATTGAAGTTACAAAAAGTTTTTAATAATAGAAGCTCCTTTTATAGGCATAAACTTCAAAACAGAAATGTCCAAAAGAGACATACTTATGTGTAAACCAGAATATGTAGCTGAAAAGTAATCTTATTAAATTCAATTTTCAATAGGTTTTTTATGTTGTAATCACTAAATATTGTATTTTAATTTTTCAGATTTATAACTAAAATATTAAAATAACAAGAATCCTGGAAGAATGGCATTTCAAATTAACTTTATTTCATTTTTCAGGCTATTAGGTTGGTAAATCAGAGGAGAGATAAAATACGAATAAATAGCTAAAGTT
>NW_025395877.1:0-2717 GCF_016433145.1 Gracilinanus agilis | reverse complement strand
TGACCTTCTCCCAACCTATCAATATAATGACCCAGTAAAAAAAAAAAGGAAGTTAAATTGTTCTGACTGTTACATTGTACTGAATCTGTGCTAGTTCTTAGTAATCATTGATTTCCCTTCCAAATAGTCACAAGTCACCTTTCCAATAACAAATTTGACATTATTATTAGTAATCCCGTAGTGTCCAACAGCCCCAACTAAATTATTATTATCAACTCATTTGAGTGTTTATTGACAACTCACATTACTTCTTAGAGCCTCAGTTCCTGATTTTAGCAAATATATATATATATATATATACACACACATATATTTAAACCCTTACCTTCAGTCTTAGAATCAATACTGTGTATTGGTTTTAAGGCAGAAGAGTAGTAAGAGCTAGGCAATGGGGGTTAAGTGACTTACCCAGGGTCACAGAATTAGGAAGGATCTGAGGTCAAATATGAATCTAGGACCTCCCAACTCTGGGCCTGACTCTCAGTTCTGAGCCACCCAGCTGTGCTCTAGCAAATACATATAATAATGCTTACTCAATTTACCTATTAGGATTGATGAAGAGATTAAATGATATAAAGGATGTGAAAGAACTTTGAAGAACAAAAAAATACTATTCTCATCTCACATTTTAATAAAAGTTTTGAAAAGATTAATTAATAATAGCTATCATTTATATTTTGCTTTGGAAGAGTCAAAATATAACAAATATTATGTCCTATTATCCTTACAACTATTCTAGTAAAGTACTATTATAATCCCTATTTTATATATGAGGAAACTGAGGCAAAAGGATGTTAAATAACTGGCTCAAAAGTAAGTATCTAAGATGGAATTTGAATTCAAGTCCAGAGTTCTATGTAATATGTATTCATTTTTTGTTATTGTTATGTAGGCATTTCAGCCAAGACCACTTCTTTGTGACCCATTTTGGGGTTTTCTGAAAAAGATACAAGATAAAGGTTCGCCATAACCTTTTCCAGCTCATTTTCCAGATATAGAAACTGAGGCAAACAGGGTTAAGTGACTTGACCCAGGTCCACAGCTAATGTCTTAGGCTGAATTTGAACTCAAGTTTTCTAGACTTCAGGCCTATCTTCTCCTAGTGTGTGTTCATACTAGAATACCTTTAAAGTGTGGCCATCCCCCAATATTCAAATGTTGAATCCATTTAGAGAATTTAAATATAGAGAGAACTTTACAGGGATACTCCTTTCCAATAAAGCAGACAGTTTGTCCTAGCTTACCAGTGGTCTACTATGAGTTATCTTCCACATACCCTCCTCAAGACTTTCCTTTTTATTGATCTTGAGTTTCTGGACGTTCCAGAAAATTGCAGGAATTAATCCAAGGAACTTTTCTTCTCAGTCCTAGAACTTTTACCTTTCATATTTTCTAAGTCTATCAACCCCCCATTGAGAAGTAAAACTTCTTATCTTCTTGTGTCCTGGACCTACTTCTACTCTAAGTGGCCACTTGAATTAGGTATTCAATCCCTCTTCTCCACTGTTTTACTATATCCTGTATAAATGAGTGAATGAATGAATCAATATCTCCACACTGCTCACACCACAAGAATGAGGTTTTCAGGGTTTACTTAGTAAAGCATTAATAAGGAAGAAGAGAATATATAATGAGAGTATAGCTGAAGAAGATCATGACATCTTAAGGCAGAATTACCTAGTTGCAGAGTAACTAGTACAAAAATCTTCTAAGTCTTTCAAAAGAAAGCTTGAAAAGCCTATATCTCATTCCATTATTCTCTCTGGCCATGGGGTAGCTGGTTCTCTCATGACACAAAAAGAGAATGACGATACTTTCCCAGAGAATCTATATGGTGATTTGGGATTTTCCTATCAAAGCACTCTGGCTCCAAGATCACTGGTCCAAGCTGTAATTCTGTGTTCATTCTTAGTCAATCAGAAAGCTTCTTGCTTGCTGGAGGCTATTAAATATATCTGCCACATCCCCATATGATCTCATATTAAACTACCTATATCTTCTCATTTTATACAAAGGGAGTAGAGCAGAAAAAATTAAAGTTTTTTTTCCTCAAAAATATAATATTCCCCTTCCCACACCTGTCATGCCATTTATTTTGTGACCATGATGAAATAATTTTCTCTCCACAGGTCTCAGTTTCCATATTGTAATATTAGGAGAGGATTATAAAATTTGGGGATTCAGAATAGTGTTTGAATAGAATTTAGAATAGAGTTGGAAGATAACTAAAAAGGAATTTTCTTGACAAGATCATCAACAAACCATCCTCTACCTTTACTTGAGAATTCCTGTGAAAGGAAATTCACAAGTTCCTAAAGCAGCTCATCTATTATTTTTAGATAACTCTATTTATAAAAAAGTTGTTGTTGCTGCTATTTTTTGTGTTATTTTGTTTGTTGTTTTCTCCAATATAAAATTCTGTGTTGCTTCTTGGCAACCTCCATCCATTGTTTCCAGTTCTACCTTCCAGGACCCAGTGAGCTAAGTATAATCCTTCCACAATACAGTCTTTCAAAAGGAAAAATAGTCCCTTGAAGCATATGCCAATTGTTCCTCATGAGGATCTAGGATTCTTTGTTAACTACTTTGTGCCTTGTGAATCACTTTCTCTGACCTTTTTTCTTTGTAAAAAAAGGTTGAGTTAGAATGATGATGATGATGATGATGATGATCATCATCATCATCATCATCATCATCATCATCATCATCATCATCAT
>NW_025395876.1:0-3091 GCF_016433145.1 Gracilinanus agilis | reverse complement strand
AGAGAGAGAGAGAGAGAGAGAGAGAGAGAGAGAGAGAGAGAGAGAGAATTGAGGAGAACACATCTCAGAATTGAAGGAGAACCCATTATCTCATCTCTACTACTTGAAATTTCTTTGTATTATCAGCTAAGTAGTACCATGGATAAAGGCCTGTCTCTGGAGGCAGGATGACCTAAATTCAGTTATAGACACTTATATTTAATACCTATATGACTAATTACATTGATTTCCTCATCTGTGAAAAAATGGAAATAATAAAGCACCTGTTTTGAAAACATCAAATTACTCTATATTACTTTTCATTATCATCTACTTTATATATAGGCTGAATTTATTTTCTGTGTATATGTTGTTTCCTATTAAAGAATTTATGTTTCCTAACTATAAAGTCTGGTTCTTTTTTGTTCTTGCATCCTCAAAACCCAGTACTATTCTCATTATTGCTGCTACTACTAGTAGTCCTACTATTATTATGATCTGTATTAGTTTCCTCCATCCTCCTCTTCCCACTAGTCCTATTATTCTTCCTTTCTCTTCTTCCTCCTATTACTATTACTAGTACTAGTACTACCACCACTATTATGTCCTTTTAGTGGTTTTATTCCTCCTCATTCTCATCCTACTACTACTCTTATTCCTACTACTACTTTGACTAGAGTCCTCCTTTTACTACTACTAAATTTTATACCTGCTATTTCATAGAAAAAAGGAAGAGAGTGAGGAAACTACTAGTGCTGAGTAGGTACTGCTCTGAAACTTAAAATCTTAGAAAATTTCTTGGGATTCCTGAGATTTTAAGTGATTTGTCCTAGGTCACATTGCAGGATGTGTTGGATGAGTTACTTTCACTGAACTTATCACAACTCTGTGATGTTGACTCCCTATCCAATGTGTAATTTCATAGAATCTTTCTCCTATGACATCAAAATATTAATTAAACTAGGTAAGCATAAGATGCTGAATATATTTCAAGTAAAGACTGAAGCTGAGTCTTCAAGCTAGAATTTGAGATTCATAATGAATCACTGGACAGAGACAATATTTTAAAATGGCATAGTGTCGTCAAGTAAAGACATGTTTAAATTCAAAGTTACCAAAGAGAAAACAGGAAATACATGTCAAGATATTTATTTATGCATTAAAATTCAAAACTCATTGAGAAATCACTTTAGAGTTTACAAATATCTTAAGTATATTTTTCTCTTGAGCCACACAACCATCCCGTGAGGTAGGATTTCATAGATATTACTGTCTTTTTAATTTATAGATATGGAAGCAGAGCTTTGAAAGGGTTATGACGTGTCTGGGATCATTACTTTATTTAGCAACACATTAATCTTTTCACATATTAACAAAATATTGTATTCATTACCCTCAGACCACTTTTGAAATATTAACTCTTCATAATCCAAAAGAGAGTACTGGTAAGTGATCTCAGACAAAATAACAAAAAAGTAAAAATATACAGAAATATACTTGGAAGAAGCAGACATCATTTCACCAAGCAACAGTTAGGGTTTATAGTAAGTACCTGCCAATAAATTTGTTGAATGTAACTCAAAGGAGTTTATCTCTGAATGGAGCCTCTGAAATTACTAAGATTCAAATGTAAAATCGTAAGATCATCAATGGGTAGCATCTGCATAAACTCAACCAACAATGTGTCACTTGAGAAGCATTGAACAAATGAATTCATGCTGATTTGTCAAAAAATAAGGAAAGACTCATGATGAGATTTCAGTTTCACATCAGCACTAAGAGGAATTACATAGGGATTATCCTTAAGGAGCCCATATTTATTGATCAATGTAGATTAGTTGAAACTGTGGTACACATCTCAGTCAGCAGCTCAGAATTAGCAACAACCAAATACCCTGTCAACCGTGCTCTACAAAAATATTGCGAAAGAATCCCTTTATCTTTCATAAACTGACAGATGATAAATCCTCATAATACAATTACAGATCTTAACATTTCTCAGGGATTCAACAATAAATAGTATTGGTACTTAAGTCATTATTATAGTAGGAAATATTGTCCACCACTTACCGACCTTACATTGGTACATTAAAATTTTTAAGAAAAATATTTAATAGGTGTTGCTATACCAAATACAAACTGCAAAAAATAGAAATACAAAGCTTTCAAAATATAGAGGCAAAGCAAAAAAAAAAAAAAGGAAAAACCATATAGTATGAGGTGCATGTCACCCTCGTTAACTCATGCTTATTATCTCATTCAGTAAGACAATAAAAGATGCATGTGCATCCTGATATGTTTATCCAGTTACAGAAAAGTGTTTATTTTATTCATCTGTGCTGTAATCTACCAATCTACCAACAAAAGAATTATGGGATCACATGACTTGTTCCAGGATTGCTTCCAACTAGAATCCACTGAAAAAGATAAAATAAGACATAAATAAGAGAATCATCAGCTCTTTGGTCAGAAAAGACTTTACATATTGACTACTCCAATGCTCTCATTTTACAGAAGTGGAAACTGAGACCTAGGTATTTAAAGTTATTTGTCCAAGATGACACAAGAAGTTAGTTGACTAAATCTTATCTGATTATTGTTCCCATGAACTCCAAATTCAGTATGTTTTCCATTGAACCCATCCATATCCTCGCTGATCATTTGATAGTAATCTATAAAATATTCAGAGGTAAAGATGGAAAAATATAAGAATCATACATTTGGAGATAATTTTTCAAATGAAGTCTAACAGTGAATAAGTATAAATATAGCACTTACATTCATTACAGATTATTGAAGTTACAAAAAGTTTTTAATAATAGAAGCTCCTTTTATAGGCATAAACTTCAAAACAGAAATGTCCAAAAGAGACATACTTATGTGTAAACCAGAATATGTAGCTGAAAAGTAATCTTATTAAATTCAATTTTCAATAGGTTTTTTATGTTGTAATCACTAAATATTGTATTTTAATTTTTCAGATTTATAACTAAAATATTAAAATAACAAGAATCCTGGAAGAATGGCATTTCAAATTAACTTTATTTCATTTTTCAGGCTATTATGTTGGTAAATCAGAGGAGAGATAAAATACGAATAAATAGCTAAAGTT
>NW_025395875.1:0-5153 GCF_016433145.1 Gracilinanus agilis | reverse complement strand
CTCCCCCGCTCTAGAACTGACCTGGTTCCGTTTGGCAGAACCTTCTAAACCTGCTTGACTAGGCCCCTGGGGAAGAAGCTTCCTGCGTCCTCAGTGATGCCTTCAAGTGCTGCTGTGGGAAGCTCCTATCCCGGAAAAGCCCCTGCTGGGGGGCACCGAGGGCAGCCCTCTCCCCCCTCCCCACGCTGTCCCCCGGGCTCCCAGCCCTGGAAGGGGCGCTGACTGTCATCTGGAGGAGCCCGAGGGGAGAGCTGGGGAGATGCGACGGGGAATCACGGGGTGCTGGATGCTGGCCGGCTCGCCAAGCTGCTGACAAACTTGTCTTCTTGGTTTTTTTCCAGGCTGACCAGCTCACCGAGGAGCAGATTGCAGGTGAGTCTGGGGACGGCTCTGCCGCTGAGCCGAGCGTGTGGGCCGAGGATCCCTGACCCTGTGGTGGCCGGCCGCCAGCCCTGGGGAAAGGGGTTCCGGCCCGGCTCACGGTCCCCATTGCCAAGCGCTTTCCCCAGAGTCGCCCGGGAGGCTGCTGGAAGTTCATTTTACAGATGAGGACCCCCAAGGCTGGGGAGGGCCAGGACCCCCAGTTTTCCATTCTGGGGGGCTGAGGGGGCCTTTGTGTAGCTGAGGCCCACCTGAGCTCCACCAGACCTCTGACCCCAGGCTCTTCTTCCTCTCTGCCTTGACCCTCTGTTGTGGCCTGGAGTCTGAGTCTTGTGGGGTGACTCAGCCACACCCTGAGCATTCCTTGAGAGCCCTGCCCTGGGGAACCAGAGGGGGCAGCTGGACAGGCGCGGCTCCTGCCCCCAGGCCGGAGAGCCGTGCTGGCCTCTCTCTTCCTGCTCCAGCCCCACACCTCGGGCGCCGTGCATGGAATCCCGGGATGTCGGTGGTGTCCTCTCAGGCCGGGTCCTCGCAGAGGCTCTCGCTCGGACGTTCTTGAAGCCTCTGGCCGGACGTCCGCTGCGCCGCGGAGGGGCTGCCTGGCTCTGACTGTGCCTTTGCCCTCGTAGAGTTCAAGGAGGCCTTTTCCCTGTTCGACAAGGATGGAGACGGCACCATCACCACCAAGGAGCTGGGCACGGTGATGCGCTCCCTGGGCCAGAACCCCACCGAGGCCGAGCTCCAGGACATGATCAACGAGGTGGACGCCGACGGTGAGCCCCGAGGGGCGTGGGGGGCCGGGCGGGGGGCGGGGGGGCGCCCCGACTTCTGCTAACGCCGCCGCCTCGCAGGGAACGGGACCATCGACTTCCCTGAATTCCTGACTATGATGGCCAGGAAGATGAAGGACACCGACAGCGAGGAGGAAATCCGAGAAGCATTCCGTGTCTTCGACAAGGTGGGTGCACGGCTCCGGGTGGGGGGGCTCCTCCGGGAGGGGGCAGGAGCGCTGAGGCGTTCTGTGCCCCCCAGGACGGGAACGGCTACATCAGCGCCGCGGAGCTCCGTCACGTGATGACCAACCTCGGGGAGAAGCTGACCGACGAGGAGGTGGACGAGATGATCCGGGAGGCCGACATCGACGGGGACGGCCAGGTTAACTACGAAGGTGCGTCGGCGGGCGCCCCCTGGGGCCCGGGCCAGGGGGGCTGTGGGGGCCTCGGGGGGCCCGGCCGGCCTCACCGCCTCTCGTCTCCCCGCAGAGTTTGTCCAGATGATGACCGCGAAGTGAAGGCCGGGGCAGCTGGCGATGCCCGTCCTCCTCCGATCTCTCCTCTCTCGCGCTCTCTCCGACACTTCCTCGCATAACCTGGCTCCACGCCGACCCGACTGACGACCGAGAATCCGATGTAAAGCAACACGAGATTTGTCCCCGCTGCATGACGCTCTGTGACCCCCCCGCCCCCGCCCGGCCCGGCCCGTCCTCGGCCCAGGAGCTGCGGAAGAGGGGCAGGAAGCCAAGCCCTTTCGATGTTTGCATGCGTCTGGCACCGGTTCTGTGTTCGAAACCTCCTGGGGCCGCGGCGAGAGGGCGAGAGGTGTCGGGGCGCCGGGCCAGGAGGAGGACGAGGGGCAGAAGAGGACGAGGTGGGCGCGAACGGCTCGGCCTCCCCATGGCGGCGGGGGAGGCCTGTACAGATGTAAATGTCCCGCTCAGAGCTGTCTGTAAATACCTGGTGCTAGTCCCGCCCCGGCCCCGCTTCTCCCGCTTCTCCCGCTTCTCCCGCCTGCCGCCCGCCCGCTCGGGGCCGCCGTCCCGGCCATGTGCTCGATTCTTGGGTTTCTCTTCTTTTCCAGGCAGCACCATATCTAGCTTGGGGGGGCTGCCATGGGATCCTCCCTGCAATAAGGAAGCCGTGGGGGCCCCGCCGGGCGTCCCCTCCCCTCGCCTGGGCCCCGTCTGTGCCGTGTCTGCTGCTCGTCCTCCCCCTTCCCGACAGCATGATCCCGTCGTCTCCCGCTGCTGCGCTTCTCTTCACTTCAGCTTGGGACGGGCAGCTGCCGCGACAGGCCGGCCCCCTCCCCCCCTCCCTCCCGCACCGCCCACGTGGATCCGGGGGGCCCTTCTCGGCCCACCCGAGAGTTCTGTCCGGAGGCCCCCCCGGCGCCCTCCTCCCGGGGAAGGGCGGGTCGGGGCGAGGCCGCGGGAGCGGGAGGTGGCACGAGGCTGGGGCGTCGGGGGGGGGGGGCATTTCGTTCGTTCTGTTTTTTAAACCGGGCAATATTGTGTTCAGTTCAAGCTGTGAAGAAAATATAGATCAATGTTTTCCAATAAAATACAGTGACTACCTGGGCCGGCTCTCTCCCCCTTTTGTGATCACTGGGGTGGCGCTGGAAGCCTCCCCCAGAGAGCGTCCGGGACCCCCTTCCGGGCCGGCTCCGGAGCCCCTCAGGGGGTTCTCGGCAAAGTGCCTGAGCGCTCGGCCATTTCCTTCTCCAGCTCATTAAACATAAGAAATGGAGGCCGGCAAGGTAAGGGGACTCGTCCAGGGTCCCACGGCCAGGACAGATGGGAGGCCGGATTTGAACTCTCGCAGGAGATGAATCTTCTGTGTACAGCTGGAGACACGGCCTCGACCCTCCGGGGTCTCCCCTTCCTCAGCCCGCTTGTGTTTGCTTTTCCTCCTTCCGTCCAGACGGAAGCGGCATTCATTGGGTTCTGTTCCGGGCCCACGAGGTGGGCAGCGCGAGGCTCCGCCAGCGGTATAGTGAGGAGAAGGCCCAGAAATGGCGCTTACTAACCCTGCGGGACGCTGGGGGCCTCTCCTCCGAGCTCCGCCGGCCACCCCTGCATGGTCCGGGGAGGCCGTGTGGAATTCTGCCCGGCCAGGGGTCAGGAGTGGCTCTGCAGGGAGGAGCTGGGCCAGGAGCCCCCTTCCCCTCCCCCCCCCAGGGCCCGAGAGAAGGGGCTCCGCTGTGCCTCCTGCCCTGGGAGGGGAGAGGAAGGGGACAGGCCAGGCCTGGCAGACCCGGAAGACTCCTGGAGCGGAGGCCGACGTCGGGAATGGACCTCAGAGGCCCTGCATACCCGGAGCCTCCCCCCCACTCCTAGGAGGGCCTCCTTGGCTAGTCAATCTCCCTTATTTTACAGACGAGAAACCGAGGCCTAAACACGCCGAGGAAGTGGCAGGAAGCCAAGGGGGAGGGATTGCTTCCCCGATGAAGGGCCGGCGAGTCTTGGAGAGGCAGGCGGGGAGGCCTTGCGTAGCCAGCCCACGGCTCTGCCTCCTTACCGGCCTCCCCGTCCAGCCTCTGCTCCAGCTGGCAGGCCTCGTCTTTGGGAAGCTGAACCTGCAGCCAGAAGGGTCAGGGAGGGCTGTGGGGGACGAAGGAAGGCGGGCGGCACATTCAACCCCGGCTGACACCCCAGACTAGAAGGCTCAGGCGGAGTGCTTGGAGATCCCTCCCGAGGCCGAGTCTCCGTGTAGCCAGCAGGGGGAGGCAACCGCCCAGGAAGGAAGGTCCTGGCGCTCCAGGCGGTCAAGGATTTCCTGCCCAGCACCCCCTGCTCAGCCGGGAAAGCTGATTAGTGGCCCGGGGCCGCTGCTCCCTTAGTAACTCCGGGCCCTCCAAGGGATTCGGCTCCTGGCACAAATGCAGCATCCGGCCCGGAAGAGAGCCCTCAGTCAGCCTGGCACTAGAAGGGCCCTCCGAGGCCAGCCAGCCCAGCCCCTCATTTTACAAAAAAGGAAACTGAGGCCGGGGGGGTGGCAGACTTGGCCAAGGTGGGAGCGGCACCTCTGCGTCCGGGAGGCTTCGCCCCAGCCGGCCTCCCAGGCAGCGCAGCGCCCCATTCTCCGTCCCCCCCTCGGCTCCCCGAGAGCTACGGGTAGGTGGGATGTCCACACTGCCCTTCTCTGTCCCCTTCTCCTCCCTGACCGCAGGTCCTTCCCAACTGGCCTTGCCTTCACAGTGTCACGAGGCTCCGGCCCAGCCTCCCTGTCCAGCTCCTTTCCCGTCCCTCCCCTTCGGAGAAGCCCGGCCCGAGGGGCCCCATCGGGCAGCCTTCTGGTCCGAGGGATGACCAGGCAGTGACAGAACGACACTCGGACTAGGAAGCCGTTCGGCCGGCGGCGGCATCACCCGAGCCGTGGCTTCTGGCCAGCCCTTCCACGGGACACGCACAGGGAAGGGAGTGCTCGGTGTGGGAGGGAGGAAAGGCACCGGGATCCTCCGGGCTTCACGTTCTACCAGAGTGACTCATCTGGCCTCACTCGGACCTCATACGAACATACGAACTACATGGAATGATTATGCACAGTTTTACTGATGAGCAGAGAGCAGCAGAGGTTAAATGACTTATCTGGGGTCATGCAATTGATACATCTTAGGGATACCCCTTCATGACACCATGCCCCAGACGTACAGAAAAGGGGGAGCAGAGATGATGTCCTGAGCTGCCTCCCAGCCCTGACATCCCCTGTTCTAAGCTGCCTCCCAGCCCTGACATCCCCTATTCTAAGCTGGCTCCCAGCCCTGACATCCCCTGTTCTAAGATGCCTCCCAGCCCTGACATCCCCTGTTCTAAGCTGCCTCCCAGCTCTGACATCCCCTGTTCTAAGCTGCCTCCCAGCCCTGACATCCCCTGTTCTAACCTCCCTCCCAGCCCTGACATCCCCTGTTCTAACCTCCCTCCCAGCCCTGACATCCCCTGTTCTAAGCTGGCTCCCAGCCCTGACATCCCCTGTTCTAAGCTGCCTCCCAGCCCTGAC
>NW_025395874.1:0-2314 GCF_016433145.1 Gracilinanus agilis | reverse complement strand
CCCAGCTCTGACATCCCCTGTTCTAAGCTGGCTCCCAGCCCTGACATTCCCTGTTCTAAGCTGGCTCCCCTCTGACATCCCCTGTTCTAAGCTGGCTCCCAGCTCTGACATTCCCTGTTCTAAGCTGCCTCCCAGCTCTGACATCCCCTGTTCTAAGCTGGCTCCCAGCCCTGACATTCCCTGTTCTAAGCAGGCTCCCAGCTCTGACATTCCCTGTTCCCTGGTATCTGTGCAGCGGGTCCGAGGAGGCCCAATGGCCAAAAGGAAGTCTGCCCCCTGCTCTGAAGGGCCAAAGGGCCAGGCCTGCACTCCCCCCAGTGGGGGCTGCGTCTCTGAGGTAGAACTAGGCCCCGCTCCCAGGGTGGGGCCCGCAGGGCCAGGAAAAGGGAAGTGGGATTCCTGCAGCGAGCTATTTTTTTTCTTTTGGTTCACCCTCCAGCCAAGATGCCAATTCACGATTCCCTCTGGTGCCCCAGATTAGGGCCCTGCCTTCCCCCAACTGCTCTCCAGGGCTTCACTCCTGTCACGCACCCCCCAAATGCACACAGAGGTCTGGGAGGGGTGGGAGAAAGAAGAGGAGGTTGGGGGGTCTGGGGAGAGGCCAAGCACCCCCACCTCCCTGGGGGAGATGGGGATAAACTTTCCTGAGATCCCAAGCAAGGGCTGCGCCCTGCAAAGAGGCCGCCTTGCCAGGCTCCTTTCTCTGGGACTTTGGGTCTCTTGGTCCATATCCCAACCCATGCCTCCATGACTGTCTGGGAGTTCTCCTCCCTTCCCTCCCCGACTCTGGGACTACCAACACCTCCCCCTTTCATCCCTGCCAAGCCCGGCAGCTCACCCCTTCCCCACTCCACCACCCTGACTCCATCCTCTTCCTCCCATCATCTCCCAGACATTCCTTTCACTCTGAGGCACTTCAGTCTCCCCTGGGAGAAAAGCTGGTTTAGGAACTGAGGCTGGGGGGCTGGAGGGGAAGGAGAAAGAATCCCCCCCCAGATGTCCAGGCCTCCCCTGCCGAGGAGAGGGAGAGCCCCCCAGAGGGGGGAAGCCAGGGGAGTGGGGACCAGAGCAGAGGAGGCAGCGCTGAGGATACAGAAGCCACTGAGAACTTTCCAAATATTTACACTGGGAGATGGATCGGGGATCAAGGCCTCGGCGGGGCTCTGCCAGGGAAGGGACGGACAACCTAGTTATTTTGAGATCATTCTTCTGGCTGGTTCCAGGACAAACTTTGCCTTTTCTCGGCTGTCTCGCCTTTCTGGGGGCAGCGACTTCGTGGGGTGAAGCCCGAGGTCAGAGGGTGGCAGAGTCTGGCGAGCCAGATGCCGGGGTCCCGGGGCAGCCCCTCAGGAGACCAGGCTCCGCTCCCTTGGCCAAGTCCCCCCCAGACCACCAGGGCTGTAGCCCTGGGAATGTCATCCACTTCTGAAGCTGGGAGGGCCCTTGGACACTCTTCTAATCCCTTCATTTTGACTAAAATTGGGCAGAGACTTGGCCAGAGTCACACGGATGTAGCGGAGAGTTGGAGATTTGGTCCACGTCTGACTTCCCAGATTAGGGGTTCAGGGCCTGGCTCTGCCCTTCCTCCCACGCCCCCTCCGCCACAGCTCCCCTTCTTCACCCCACCCAGCCTGGCAAGAGCTGAGGCCAGGGTTGGGGGAACAAGGGCAGCTGCCCTTGATGGGGGGCTCATCCTTGGTTTGTGTTGGGAAAGGGGTAACTCTGGACCTTAACAGCTGGCGGCCCCTTGGGTGGGGCCCGGCACAGGCAACAGAACACGTGCTGGAGCCTTCGGAACACGGCCTTCCGGAAGAGGATGAAAACCCAGGGGTCCAGGATGGGGTTGAAGGCAGAGAATCGGAAGGCAAGGAGGTCTTCCCGATCATCTTCCTCAGGTGTGATGGCCTGCTTGAAGCCTCGAATCTGGGGGAGGCAGGAGGAGAGGGAAGAGATTAGTGGGGCCTGGGGAGCCCTGGACACCAGACCTCCCACTCTCTACTGTTTCTCAAACTGTCCTTTGGGGACCCAGGAGTCCTAGTTCCCAGTCCCCAGCCCCCCTGGGCGCCATCCTTCTCGAACTAAAGGCGGGCACCCTCCCATCCTCCCTAGGAGTCAAACCCACGTTGCCTTCCCTCCCCAGAGGCAGATGGGCACCCCAGAGGTCGAAAGAGCACCATGTTGAAATTGGGAAGGAAACGGAGAAAAGATCTCACCATCCACCCCATCTACAATCAGGAAGGGGAGCCCCAGGGCGCAAACGCTGTCCCCAAGGGGAGGCAAAATGACAAAAGCGAGTCTTAAAGCTGGATCTGCT
>NW_025395873.1:0-5774 GCF_016433145.1 Gracilinanus agilis | reverse complement strand
CTGCCCCTAGGCACCGGTTTTTGTCTTGTTTTGATTTTTTTTTTTTTTACCTCTTTTTGTAACCGCTCTGCTTAACAGTGACTTGTACATTGTAGATGCTTAATAAATGTTGATCGAATGACTGGCTGTGTTGCTTACTTAGTAGCTGTGTGATCTTGGACAAGTCAATTCTCTGCACCTCAGTTGGCTCATCTGTAAAATGGAGGGGTTGATCTAGAGAGCATCTATGGAACTGTGGAGCCAATTTTAAATCCTTGGTTCCTCCAGATCCCAACTTGCCTCTTCTAGGAATTCATCTCCAGGCCCATAAAATGGCGCCTTTCATTCCATTCTATGAAATTCCTCTTCTCTTATTGATAGTAATTCACTATTTCTATTTCTTGTAATAGTAAGAGGCATTTTTATAGCTTTTTGAGGTTTGCTGTACATACTCTACAGACATACATGAGCAGCTAGGTGGCACAGTAGCTAGAGCACTGGGCTTGGAATCAGAAAGACTCCTCTTCCTGAGTTCAAAGCCAACCTCAGACACTTATCAGCTGTGTGACCCTGGGCAAGTCACTTCCCCCTGTAAAATGAGCTGGAGGAGGAAATGGCAAAGCATTTCTGTGTCTGTTCCAAGAAAAGGACACAACTGAAATGGCTCAACAACAACAACAGCATACATTATGATCTCATTTGGACTTCCCAACAGTTTGGGGAGATAAACTCTAGATTCTTCTCCTTATTTTACAGAGGAGGAAACTGAGAGAGGTGAGTGACTTGTTAAGAAGTCCTAGAACCAGTATTTGAACTTCTGGTTTCTCCTGTTTCTTTCTTTTGTTTGTTTGTTTTAAACACTTATCTTCCACCTTAGAATCAATACTATTCCACCGTGAGATAGTTCTTGTCATGAGGAGAGGTTTCCTTCCATCGAGATTGGCTTTACCCATCACAGATGGGATCCTCTCTCTGGTCTTCCTTCCAGATGCCCATCTGAGCCCTTCTTGAACGCTCCCAAAGATGGGTAACTCAATACCTCACTGACTTATCCTTACTCAGACAGCCTTGACGGGAAATTCTTTGTATCAAACTAACACCGACCTCCTGCATTCTGTTCCCATTTCTGCCCTTTGGGCCAAGCAGAACAACCCTCGCCCCTCTTCTTCCCCTCCTGGCTGTGTTTCTGATTTTCTGACTCACCAGGACTCAAGTATCTTCTCCTCTTGGACTCTTCTTCAGTGTTTTAGGCCTTGTCGCCCAACACTGGGCCGCCATGTTTATTCCCTTCTACCACTCGTGAGTTCTGTCAATGGGCTTCTGTATTGGTGAGAACTTAAGGCCATGTTTCATTCCCCTCCTTCTGAGCTGAATTTCCATATCACCACATTCCCTAGCAGCTACCTCCTCTCCCACTGCACTTCCTTAACAATTCCCTTTATGTACCATCTTCCCCCATTAGAATGTCAGCTCCTGGAAGCTGGGACTACCTTCCTTTTGGTCTTTTTGCTTCTATTTGCATCCCAAGTGCTTAGCACATTGCCTGGCACACAGCGTGTGCTTAATAAATTCCTGTTGCCCTGACTTCTTTCTACAAGAGAATTCCTCAGTTCCTCGAAAACATAAGGATTATCCTTCCTCAGACATCCATAAGGAAGGAGAATATCTTATTTTTCTTTCTTGGAAATGGATAAACATTCATCTCTCAACTATTCCTACAGTGACTAGGACTAAATTTTGGCTTTTCAAATTTTCTTTAAAAATAGGATGGATAGTTCAGGGAAGGAGAGCCAGGACTCCAGAGTCCTGGATTCAAATCTGACCTCAGACACTTCCTAACTCTGTGATCCTGGGCAAGTCACTTAATCCCCATTGTCTAGCCCTTAACACTCTTCTGCCTTAGAACCAATACCCAGTATTGATTCTAAGATAGAAGGAAAGGGTTTTAATAGAAAAAACAAAATAAAATAAAAATATGATGGATATTGGGACTGCTAGGTAGCACGGTGAGTAGAGCACTTGGCCTGGAATTGGAAGAACTCAGAGTTCAAATCTAGTCTCAAATACTTCCTAGCTGTGTGATCCTGGGTAAGTCACTTAACCCCCATTGCCTAACCCCTACCAGTCTTCTATTCTAAAAATAAAGGTAAGGGTTTGGGTTTTTTTTTAATTGTTTCTTGGAGACTTTTATTTTATTTTATTTTTAATTTATTTAATTGATTAATTAAGAAACTTTTCCCATGATTACATGTTTCCCTCCCCTCCACCACCCCTCTCCTATAGCCAACAAGCAATTCCACTGGGTTTTACATGTGTCATTGATCAAGACTTATTTCCAGAAGGTAAGAGTTTTAATAGAAAAAATAAAAATATGATGGATATTGGGGCTGCTAGGTAGCACGGTGAGTAGAGCACTTGGCCTGGAATTGGGAGAACCGGAGTTCAAATCTGGTCTCAAATACCCTGTGTCACCCTGGGCAAATCATTTAACCCCATTTCCATAGACCTTGATGCTCTTCTTTCTTAGAATTAATATGAAGACAGAAAAGGTAAGAGTTTTAAAAAATATGATGATTATCCAGATCTTCATTTGAAAGAAATAAAATTAATTTTAAAATATGATATATAGAACACGACACTTAAACTGGGGTTTGACCAGCACAGAGAATGTTGGGACTCTCACCCTACTTGGGTCAGATGGTAAACATCTGTGAATGTAGCCTAAATTTGAATTAGCTTTTTTAAACAGTATTTATTAATTACCTTAGAGAGTCCAGGTCCTAGATTCAGATCTGACCTCAGACACTTCCTAACTGTGTGACCCTGGGCCTTAATAATACTATAAATTAAGAGGGGCAGTGGATAGAGTACTAGGCCTGGAATCAGGAAGACTCATCTTCCTGACTTCAAATCAAGACTTAAATACTAGCTGGGAGACTCAGGATAAATCATTTCACTCTGTTGGCCTCAGTTTCCTCCTCTGTAAAATGAGCTGGAGAAGGAAATGGCCAACCACTCCAGTATCTCTGCTGAGAAAATCTCAAATGGGGTCACAGAGAATCACAAATGACTGAACAACAACTAAGTGTTTGGTGTAGCACTAAGTGCACAAATATAATAAAATAAATATTCTTATCTCGTTTGATCCTCACAACAACCCTGAGAGGCAGAAGCCATTATTAACCTCATTTTACAGTTGAGGAAACTGAGGCAAATAGTTGAGTCATTTGCCCAGGGTTCACAAAGCTACTAAGTGTCTGAGGCTGGATTTGAACTCAAGAAGATGAGTCTTCCTGATTCCTAGCCCAGTGCTCTGTGCAGTATGGCACCCTCTAGCACCAAGCCACAGCACGGCATCATAAAGAGCCAGCTATTCTCCCCACTTTCCAGATGAGGTAACTAAGGCTCAGAAAGGTGGGGACATTTGACAAAGGCCATGCAGACACTTGCCTTCTGACTCGAAGACCAGAGCTCTTCTTTCATCAGCATACCATAGTGGCTGCCTAGATTCAACAAACATCCCTAAAATCTGTTTTTCATATGAACTATTGGCACAATCTTCTCTGACCCTTGTTATCGTTGAGTTGTATTCAGTCACATCTGACTTTTGGTGACTCCATTTGAAGTTTTCTTGGCAGAGATATTGGAGTAGTTTGCCATTTTCTTCTCCAACTCATTTGACAAATGAGAAAACTGAGGCAAACAGGATTAAGTGTCTTATCCAGAGTCAAACAGCCAGGAAGTGTCTGTGGCTGGATTTGAACTCAGGAATCTACTTGACTCCAGGCCCCACATTCTATCTACTCTGCCACCTAGTTACCCCCAGTCTGTTACTGTATAATTGATTTTTTTTACCTAGATCCAAGACTTCTATTTTTATCCTTGGGAAGAACGGACAAATCATATGAAACAATTCAAGAAACAAATGTAAACCAGCAAAGAATTAAAGGGCAAAATGAATGGTACAGAAAAGAAATATTTCATAGCCTGGGAAGGTGAGATCACTATAGGAAGGGGTCAGCTGGGAGGACTTGTTAGAGAACAGAAGATTAGACATGGCCCTCTGCATTTGGCCAAGCGTATCAATGGTGCTAAGGCTACATCTACATGGTCAGTGGAGTGGACTGTGGTCAGGATGACTCCACTGTCTCCAAGGCAGTACAATATGAAAGACAGATCCGGTCTTCAGGGACCTTCGTTAATCATGCACCCAAATAGTACCATGGACAACTCAGAGCATACTGGGAACTGATCTGCAGAGAAGTCCAGAGACAAAGGCTAAGGGATCTTCACTGTGACAGAGACCCAACTCAGACACTGACTCATAAGTCACTTTGAAAAAACACTTTCCCTTGCTAGGATCAGTCCGAAGATGAGTTATAAGATTCTTCCTCACTCTGACATTCTCTATTCTAAGATCTCTCCCAGCTCTGACATTCTCTGTTCTAAAGTCTCTCCCAGCTCTGACATTCTCTGTTCTAAGGACTCTCCCAGCTCTGACATTCTTCTCTGTTCTAAGCTCCCTCCAAGCTCTGACATTCTCTGTTCTAAGATCTCTCCCAGCTCTGACATTCTCTGTTCTAAGGTCTCTCCCAGCTCTGACATTCTCTGTTCTAAGGTCCCTCCCAGCTCTGACATTCTCTGTTCTAAAGTCTCTCCCAGCTCTGACATTCTCTGTTCTGAGGTCTCTCCCAGCTCTGACATTTGTGTTCTAAGGATCTTCCTAGTTCTAACATCCTGTGTTCTAAGCTCTCTCCCAGCTCTGACATTCTCTGTTCTAAGCTCTCTCCCAGCTCTGACATTCTCTGTTCTAAGGTCTCTCCCAGCTCTGACATTCTCTGTTCTAAGGTCTCTCCCAGCTCTGACATTCTCTGTTCTAAGATCTCTCCCAACTCTGACATTCTCTGTCATAAGGGCACTCCCAGCTCTGACATTGTGTTCTAAGACCACTTGCTACCCTAATATTCTGGAGTCCAAGGTCATTTCTGGTTCCATCATTCTATATCTCTGTGCATAATAGGAAGAAGACAGAATTTCCTATCAGAGTGTTAGGATTCAAATCCTGACTTTGCTGTTTTTTCCTTATGTGACCTTGAGTAAGGCACAACTTCCTCCTGGGATTTAGTTTCCTAATCTGAAAAATGAAATGATGCAAATGGATGTACTCAACAATGGAGAGTTCTTCAAATCCCTTTCCACCCTAAAATTAGCCCATGAACTACATCCCATGCAAGAGTATAATTATTACCAAGTGCTCCCATTTCCCAGATGGGAACATAGAACCAAAGACTACACACACACACACACACACACACACACACACACACACACACACACACACACACACCACCACTATGGCTTCTTCCAGTTACAAGTTGCTTCCACTCCTCTGTATCTTTCCCTCACTCTGTCTCTCAGTCATCTCTGTATCTCTCTCCCTCACATCCCCCTCCTTGGGTCTGTTCCCCACCACCACCCCTCACTTGTCAACCTTCGTCTTATCCACTTCATTAGCCCCACTCCAGGCTGTTTGCTGCCTGGTGTTTGTGTTCATCGCTGGAGAGCTTTCTAATTTAATCAAGACTAGAGACACAATTCCAACTCGTGTTTGCCCAGAGCGCTGGCCCTGAGCTCTGATTAATTCACAGGACGTCAGATACATTGTTCTGCTGTGTTTGTCATCTTTCCACTGCCCTGGATCCCTAAGCCAGGTGTGGAGGCCTACAAAACCTCAGGCCCTGTGACAAGCACACACACACACACACACACACACACACACACACACACACACACAC
>NW_025395872.1:0-5153 GCF_016433145.1 Gracilinanus agilis | reverse complement strand
CTCCCCCGCTCTAGAACTGACCTGGTTCCGTTTGGCAGAACCTTCTAGACCTGCTTGACTAGGCCCCTGGGGAAGAAGCTTCCTGCGTCCTCAGTGATGCCTTCAAGTGCTGCTGTGGGAAGCTCCTATCCCGGAAAAGCCCCTGCTGGGGGGCACCGAGGGCAGCCCTCTCCCCCCTCCCCACGCTGTCCCCCGGGCTCCCAGCCCTGGAAGGGGCGCTGACTGTCATCTGGAGGAGCCCGAGGGGAGAGCTGGGGAGATGCGACGGGGAATCACGGGGTGCTGGATGCTGGCCGGCTCGCCAAGCTGCTGACAAACTTGTCTTCTTGGTTTTTTTCCAGGCTGACCAGCTCACCGAGGAGCAGATTGCAGGTGAGTCTGGGGACGGCTCTGCCGCTGAGCCGAGCGTGTGGGCCGAGGATCCCTGACCCTGTGGTGGCCGGCCGCCAGCCCTGGGGAAAGGGGTTCCGGCCCGGCTCACGGTCCCCATTGCCAAGCGCTTTCCCCAGAGTCGCCCGGGAGGCTGCTGGAAGTTCATTTTACAGATGAGGACCCCCAAGGCTGGGGAGGGCCAGGACCCCCAGTTTTCCATTCTGGGGGGCTGAGGGGGCCTTTGTGTAGCTGAGGCCCACCTGAGCTCCACCAGACCTCTGACCCCAGGCTCTTCTTCCTCTCTGCCTTGACCCTCTGTTGTGGCCTGGAGTCTGAGTCTTGTGGGGTGACTCAGCCACACCCTGAGCATTCCTTGAGAGCCCTGCCCTGGGGAACCAGAGGGGGCAGCTGGACAGGCGCGGCTCCTGCCCCCAGGCCGGAGAGCCGTGCTGGCCTCTCTCTTCCTGCTCCAGCCCCACACCTCGGGCGCCGTGCATGGAATCCCGGGATGTCGGTGGTGTCCTCTCAGGCCGGGTCCTCGCAGAGGCTCTCGCTCGGACGTTCTTGAAGCCTCTGGCCGGACGTCCGCTGCGCCGCGGAGGGGCTGCCTGGCTCTGACTGTGCCTTTGCCCTCGTAGAGTTCAAGGAGGCCTTTTCCCTGTTCGACAAGGATGGAGACGGCACCATCACCACCAAGGAGCTGGGCACGGTGATGCGCTCCCTGGGCCAGAACCCCACCGAGGCCGAGCTCCAGGACATGATCAACGAGGTGGACGCCGACGGTGAGCCCCGAGGGGCGTGGGGGGCCGGGCGGGGGGCGGGGGGGCGCCCCGACTTCTGCTAACGCCGCCGCCTCGCAGGGAACGGGACCATCGACTTCCCTGAATTCCTGACTATGATGGCCAGGAAGATGAAGGACACCGACAGCGAGGAGGAAATCCGAGAAGCATTCCGTGTCTTCGACAAGGTGGGTGCACGGCTCCGGGTGGGGGGGCTCCTCCGGGAGGGGGCAGGAGCGCTGAGGCGTTCTGTGCCCCCCAGGACGGGAACGGCTACATCAGCGCCGCGGAGCTCCGTCACGTGATGACCAACCTCGGGGAGAAGCTGACCGACGAGGAGGTGGACGAGATGATCCGGGAGGCCGACATCGACGGGGACGGCCAGGTTAACTACGAAGGTGCGTCGGCGGGCGCCCCCTGGGGCCCGGGCCAGGGGGGCTGTGGGGGCCTCGGGGGGCCCGGCCGGCCTCACCGCCTCTCGTCTCCCCGCAGAGTTTGTCCAGATGATGACCGCGAAGTGAAGGCCGGGGCAGCTGGCGATGCCCGTCCTCCTCCGATCTCTCCTCTCTCGCGCTCTCTCCGACACTTCCTCGCATAACCTGGCTCCACGCCGACCCGACTGACGACCGAGAATCCGATGTAAAGCAACACGAGATTTGTCCCCGCTGCATGACGCTCTGTGACCCCCCCGCCCCCGCCCGGCCCGGCCCGTCCTCGGCCCAGGAGCTGCGGAAGAGGGGCAGGAAGCCAAGCCCTTTCGATGTTTGCATGCGTCTGGCACCGGTTCTGTGTTCGAAACCTCCTGGGGCCGCGGCGAGAGGGCGAGAGGTGTCGGGGCGCCGGGCCAGGAGGAGGACGAGGGGCAGAAGAGGACGAGGTGGGCGCGAACGGCTCGGCCTCCCCATGGCGGCGGGGGAGGCCTGTACAGATGTAAATGTCCCGCTCAGAGCTGTCTGTAAATACCTGGTGCTAGTCCCGCCCCGGCCCCGCTTCTCCCGCTTCTCCCGCTTCTCCCGCCTGCCGCCCGCCCGCTCGGGGCCGCCGTCCCGGCCATGTGCTCGATTCTTGGGTTTCTCTTCTTTTCCAGGCAGCACCATATCTAGCTTGGGGGGGCTGCCATGGGATCCTCCCTGCAATAAGGAAGCCGTGGGGGCCCCGCCGGGCGTCCCCTCCCCTCGCCTGGGCCCCGTCTGTGCCGTGTCTGCTGCTCGTCCTCCCCCTTCCCGACAGCATGATCCCGTCGTCTCCCGCTGCTGCGCTTCTCTTCACTTCAGCTTGGGACGGGCAGCTGCCGCGACAGGCCGGCCCCCTCCCCCCCTCCCTCCCGCACCGCCCACGTGGATCCGGGGGGCCCTTCTCGGCCCACCCGAGAGTTCTGTCCGGAGGCCCCCCCGGCGCCCTCCTCCCGGGGAAGGGCGGGTCGGGGCGAGGCCGCGGGAGCGGGAGGTGGCACGAGGCTGGGGCGTCGGGGGGGGGGGGCATTTCGTTCGTTCTGTTTTTTAAACCGGGCAATATTGTGTTCAGTTCAAGCTGTGAAGAAAATATAGATCAATGTTTTCCAATAAAATACAGTGACTACCTGGGCCGGCTCTCTCCCCCTTTTGTGATCACTGGGGTGGCGCTGGAAGCCTCCCCCAGAGAGCGTCCGGGACCCCCTTCCGGGCCGGCTCCGGAGCCCCTCAGGGGGTTCTCGGCAAAGTGCCTGAGCGCTCGGCCATTTCCTTCTCCAGCTCATTAAACATAAGAAATGGAGGCCGGCAAGGTAAGGGGACTCGTCCAGGGTCCCACGGCCAGGACAGATGGGAGGCCGGATTTGAACTCTCGCAGGAGATGAATCTTCTGTGTACAGCTGGAGACACGGCCTCGACCCTCCGGGGTCTCCCCTTCCTCAGCCCGCTTGTGTTTGCTTTTCCTCCTTCCGTCCAGACGGAAGCGGCATTCATTGGGTTCTGTTCCGGGCCCACGAGGTGGGCAGCGCGAGGCTCCGCCAGCGGTATAGTGAGGAGAAGGCCCAGAAATGGCGCTTACTAACCCTGCGGGACGCGGGGGGCCTCTCCTCCGAGCTCCGCCGGCCACCCCTGCATGGTCCGGGGAGGCCGTGTGGAATTCTGCCCGGCCAGGGGTCAGGAGTGGCTCTGCAGGGAGGAGCTGGGCCAGGAGCCCCCTTCCCCTCCCCCCCCCAGGGCCCGAGAGAAGGGGCTCCGCTGTGCCTCCTGCCCTGGGAGGGGAGAGGAAGGGGACAGGCCAGGCCTGGCAGACCCGGAAGACTCCTGGAGCGGAGGCCGACGTCGGGAATGGACCTCAGAGGCCCTGCATACCCGGAGCCTCCCCCCCACTCCTAGGAGGGCCTCCTTGGCTAGTCAATCTCCCTTATTTTACAGACGAGAAACCGAGGCCTAAACACGCCGAGGAAGTGGCAGGAAGCCAAGGGGGAGGGATTGCTTCCCCGATGAAGGGCCGGCGAGTCTTGGAGAGGCAGGCGGGGAGGCCTTGCGTAGCCAGCCCACGGCTCTGCCTCCTTACCGGCCTCCCCGTCCAGCCTCTGCTCCAGCTGGCAGGCCTCGTCTTTGGGAAGCTGAACCTGCAGCCAGAAGGGTCAGGGAGGGCTGTGGGGGACGAAGGAAGGCGGGCGGCACATTCAACCCCGGCTGACACCCCAGACTAGAAGGCTCAGGCGGAGTGCTTGGAGATCCCTCCCGAGGCCGAGTCTCCGTGTAGCCAGCAGGGGGAGGCAACCGCCCAGGAAGGAAGGTCCTGGCGCTCCAGGCGGTCAAGGATTTCCTGCCCAGCACCCCCTGCTCAGCCGGGAAAGCTGATTAGTGGCCCGGGGCCGCTGCTCCCTTAGTAACTCCGGGCCCTCCAAGGGATTCGGCTCCTGGCACAAATGCAGCATCCGGCCCGGAAGAGAGCCCTCAGTCAGCCTGGCACTAGAAGGGCCCTCCGAGGCCAGCCAGCCCAGCCCCTCATTTTACAAAAAAGGAAACTGAGGCCGGGGGGGTGGCAGACTTGGCCAAGGTGGGAGCGGCACCTCTGCGTCCGGGAGGCTTCGCCCCAGCCGGCCTCCCAGGCAGCGCAGTGCCCCATTCTCCGTCCCCCCCTCGGCTCCCCGAGAGCTACGGGTAGGTGGGATGTCCACACTGCCCTTCTCTGTCCCCTTCTCCTCCCTGACCGCAGGTCCTTCCCAACTGGCCTTGCCTTCACAGTGTCACGAGGCTCCGGCCCAGCCTCCCTGTCCAGCTCCTTTCCCGTCCCTCCCCTTCGGAGAAGCCCGGCCCGAGGGGCCCCATCGGGCAGCCTTCTGGTCCGAGGGATGACCAGGCAGTGACAGAACGACACTCGGACTAGGAAGCCGTTCGGCCGGCGGCGGCATCACCCGAGCCGTGGCTTCTGGCCAGCCCTTCCACGGGACACGCACAGGGAAGGGAGTGCTCGGTGTGGGAGGGAGGAAAGGCACCGGGATCCTCCGGGCTTCACGTTCTACCAGAGTGACTCATCTGGCCTCACTCGGACCTCATACGAACATACGAACTACATGGAATGATTATGCACAGTTTTACTGATGAGCAGAGAGCAGCAGAGGTTAAATGACTTATCTGGGGTCATGCAATTGATACATCTTAGGGATACCCCTTCATGACACCATGCCCCAGACGTACAGAAAAGGGGGAGCAGAGATGATGTCCTGAGCTGCCTCCCAGCCCTGACATCCCCTGTTCTAAGCTGCCTCCCAGCCCTGACATCCCCTATTCTAAGCTGGCTCCCAGCCCTGACATCCCCTGTTCTAAGATGCCTCCCAGCCCTGACATCCCCTGTTCTAAGCTGCCTCCCAGCTCTGACATCCCCTGTTCTAAGCTGCCTCCCAGCCCTGACATCCCCTGTTCTAACCTCCCTCCCAGCCCTGACATCCCCTGTTCTAACCTCCCTCCCAGCCCTGACATCCCCTGTTCTAAGCTGGCTCCCAGCCCTGACATCCCCTGTTCTAAGCTGCCTCCCAGCCCTGAC